>NW_020838026.1:1112097-1120728 GCF_003676395.1 Aethalodelphis obliquidens | reverse complement strand
GGGGGGGGGGGGGGAGGGGAGGGGGAGGAGAGGGGAGGGGGAGGGGAGGGGGGGGGAGGGAGGGGGGGGGGAGGGAGGCAGGCAACCTGTGATGCTGAATTCTGATCAAGGACGTCAGTCTAGCCAATGCCTTTTCGTTCTTATTACTTGCTATGTCTGTCCTACCCACATGCTGCACTAGGGGAATGTTTAGTGCCCTGAACACTATACTCAGGCTCTCCTGGGTTCAAGTATCAGCTACGGCTCTTATCTAGCTTGGCCAGAACTGAACACCTCTGCACTCCCATTCCTTCTCGGCAGAATGGGGATCATAGCAGCCCTGCTCTAAGGGCTATTGTGCAGGTCCAGTGATTTGCTCCAGTGACTGTGACACAGGAAGTGCTCAAACAACAGTGGCCTTAAAACCTTACACGTCCAGCTGCAGACTGCTACCCCCTCACTCTCCTTTTTTGCCCTGGTTGGTTGAGTTCCATTCACACTGCTGCCCGGGTCCCTGGCTTCAGAGGATGCTTCCGTGGCCTCCGCTTATCATAGGGGCTGGAGCCTGCAGCCTCCAACCATTTGGGCCACCAGGCTGTCAGCGCCCAGCATCTGTCCCAGACAGACGGTCTTATGTCAGCCTGAAACGCTGGGAGTTTCCTGAGCCAGACAGGGCAGGATGCTGGGGTGACGGTGACTCAGAGGAACGGCCCTTCCGGGGTGACGCCCACCAGCGGAGGTGACTGGCCCACCGGCAACAAGGGTGACGTGTCCCAGCTCCTGCACAGGCAGGCAGATGAGAGCCCGGAGGGCACCGCAAGGCTGCGGTCACCATGCTGGGCCCTCAGGCAGGACCCCTGCCAAATGAGGCGCCGAGGACTCGGGGACAGGGCGGGGGTGGGGGAGGAACCCAGAGCCAGTCCCCTGCCCCGTCCTGGTTGTGACCAGAGAAGAGTGGACACACACTTCAGGAGTCAGTCTACGTGTGAGTGTGATCTACAGAAAACTGCACACACGCTGTGCACGCAAGGGTGTCAGACTGGGATCCACCAGGCGCCCGGTGCCCCCGCACCCCCGGATCGAAGTGCACAGTCCACCCTGCGGGGGCACATCACTCCCGGTCACCCAGCCAGATGCCTGGAGAGCCGTCCCCTCGTCCGCTCACCTTGCAGCCCGCACCCAGCACAGGGCTCTGACGGCACCACTGCTGGTAGAAGGCTGACGGGCACACTGTACTCCTCCTGCAAACCTCTCACCGCTGCTGACGGGAATCCAACACAAGAACAGCGTGTTCAACACGGGAGATGGCAAAGCCTCAGGAGGCTGGGCCCTGGCTCTCGAGGGACACGCGCGGCTCCTACAATAACCCAAAGATGCTCTCAGGGCAGGGAAGCCGCTGGGGGGTCGGGCACTGTCTGCACAAGGCCCCTCTGGACAGGTCAACAGCGTGTTCACATGCAGCCTGAACAGGCGGGGTCACGGGAGGGGGTCCGGGGAACGGAGTCTTGAACTTTGATCATCTACCCCCTCCCCACCTTCCTCCCACTGTCCACAATTATCCCCCGGAGGGATAGAGCCCACCTAACAGGGTCTCTGGGAAAAGGCACAGTTAGTTACTTGGGATTCTAAAAAAAGACACTGACGGTGGTGAGAAAGGCCCTGTGCTGTGCGTGCTGGGCTCAGCGAGCCGAGCAGGTGCTTAGAGATGCAGCTGTGCTGCCCACAGCCATGCCCCCACAGCTGGGAGAAACGGCCTGTCCCCCACTGGGAACGCTGGGTGCTCCCATCTCCCCGCGGAGCCTGCCTGCCATCAGATAGGACCGGAGCCCGCCTGCCATCAGATAGGACTGGAGCCCGCCTGCCATCAGATAGGACCGGAGCCCGTACTATCACACCAAGGGAAGTTCCGCTCAGGGGGTGCGAACCATTCCCTAGATGCCCCCCAGACAGGCTTATTCACTCAGAAAAGCAGAAGCTTCTCTAGCGGCCACAGTCGCGGGGGAAGACCCCACCTCTCCCTGATGGGGACAAACGTAACAGCAGCCATGGGGCCGATGAGCACGTGCTGGCTGCAGGGACCGGGATGAGAGACGTCTTGGGCGGATATGAGATTAGCCGCACGTGTTAACCCTGCCTTAGGCAAGGAAGCCGGAGCCGAGCAGTAAAGCAGGCCAAGCTGACAGGATACCAAGAGCACGTTTCCAGACTCCCGCAGGGCCTGACAGCGTGAAGACTGAGGACCCGAGGCTTCATCCCCCCTCCCCAAGGCCTCCCCTCACTCCCCTCCCCAGCCCCCAAGCCAGGCTGCACACGACAAAGCCATTTCCTATCAGGGAGACGGTGACAGTGCCCGCGGTCCCAGCACAGGGCCCGAGCTCTGAGGATGCTCAAAAGAGGATGGAGAGAAAGCAGCTTGCCCTCTTTCTTTACACGGGGCTGAGTTGTCACGTGGCAGCTCCACTCCTCAGGGAAGAGCCTGAGGACGCTGCACTAAGCCAGCTGGGCATCCCAAGAGCGGGCAAACTCTGCCCCGGGAAGGACCGCTCGGGGAGAGATGAGGCTAGTCAAGTGGCCCGTGGGGAAAGCGGCAAGTCATGCATCTCTCGTGGCTGAACGAGGACTGAAGGGGACCTGAGAGACACTGGGCTCCCTGCCGTGCCCATGAGCAGGGCTCCACTGGGCTGCTACCAGACAGGGCGAGAGAGCTCTTCTCACACCTGCTTCAGGAGGCTTCCGGGGCTGAACAAAATAGGATCATGGAAAAGAGACACCCCAAACCATCAGGAAGGGCTGAGGGTCGGGCGGGATTATGGCATTCTGGGGAGTCCTCTCAGTAAAGGCGCCGATGTGCCCGGGCTCACCTGGTTTAGGGTAAATTCTCCTTCTAGGAGAAGGTCTGTCGCCCTTCCCACCTCCACACATGGATTTTTGGGTCATCTTCTCTCTGCTTCTCTAATACCTCTTGGAAGCAATGCCTTTGGCTATCACTGTAATAGAGGAGCCCATCAGAGCTATTTCCTCCCTAAAAGATGCTACTGTGACGGGGAGAAGCAGAGGCTCACGCTTCCTACCCAGGTGTGTTCTCACACTTGCTTAGAAAAGCTACACCTCAAGCAGCTGAGCTATGGAGGGAGGCGTGGCAGGTGGCAGAGAAGGAGGGAACAGAATCACCCTTGCCATGCGGAGTCAGAACGCTGTGGCTTCCGGCCGCCCCCCACCCCCACCCCGAGCCCACTGGCTCCTGGAAGCTGTGTTCTGGGGCAAACAGAAGGCTCTCCACGTCCCCCTGAGGAAGAGCTGACAGCAGCCTCACTGTCTCTGTTGCTTTAATACAAACCCAAGAACCTTCATAGGCCGACCCCAAGCACACTTTCCCATCTCACCACCCCCTCCCCATTCCTCGAGCCACACCCAGGTCTCCTGGTGCCCGAGGCTCTAACACCTGCGCTGCATCACATCTCCAGGTGCACAAACGCCTGCCCAGAGGGCCTGCCGTCCCGTTCCTCCGGATTCTGACTAGTGAGGGCCGGCTGTCCCAGCTCACGTGGCCACTCTTCCATCACGTTACTGATTTCCCTCAGTTATTCAGTGCCCACTTCTATGTGTAAATAGCAGTGCTTTATAAATGCCAATAATATGGCTATCACATTTCATTTCAGTCATTTAAAGGTCTGTTTCACACGCACACACACACACCCTGTACCACCAGCTATCACGTGGAGCCTCTGCTAAATTCCAGCCAGTGAAGTAGATGCTCATATACCCACTTCCCAGAAAAGAAGCTCAGGCCAAGCTGTGCTCGTGCGCACAGCCAACCAGTGGTGGAGCTGGGCGTCCAGCCCTGGTCCCTGTGACTCCTAAGCCGTGCTCTTCTTGAATACGCTTCCTATCCCCACCCCACCCATTAGACTGGGGACACCTAGAAAGCAGACATTAATAGCTCAGTTAGCGGAAAGCAAGCAACTCCGGACTTAGATGTGGTTGTCAACACCGGCTCCAACAGTGATGAGTCGTGTGCTCTTGGGGAACTTACTTAACCTCAAACGAAGCCTCAGTTTTTCCATCTGTAAGATGTTGTTTAAAGAACAACTTATTTCATAATATTATTTTAAGCATAAATAGAATACAGTCAACAATAGTTAAATACTGCAAAATACATGGGCCTCATACGACGCGAGCTGTCGTCCTCCTTTTTACCTTTGCTCCCCCAATCCTTAGAATAACACGGCGTGCTGAGTGACGACTCTGAATTTTGTGGAATGAATACGTTTTGTTAAAGTGGATGAGGCCTCCTGAAAGGAGAAAATGGCTGGTAGGGGAGCCTTGTGAGCCTTAAATGCAGTCAATAGAATTGAGACTAAGTTACTGTGACTCCTACTCTTAAGCTACATCTTTTCCAAATATGTGGTTTCGGTAGATATTCCCAGGATTTGAATCTTTCTTCTTCTTCTTCATGGCCATGCTTCTTCCCCCACCCGTCTGTTCCCCTCTCTCTCCTCCCCGACGCCTCTCTCACTCACGTGCATACACACGCATGCACACACAGACACACACATGCACACAGGCACACTCAGCCTGTGGAAACCACTTCTTTGCATTGGCTGGACGTGTCTGGAGGCAGAGCCTGCAGGACCCGCCTGGGCTGCACAGCCTCTCAGACTCGGTTGCACCCACGCTCCCAGAAGCGCCTGTGACCGGAAGGAACACCCTCAGGTACAGTGGGTTAAACGAGCAGAGATTTCTTCTCACAGAGCGGGCGCCTAGAGGACCACTGTTGCGATGCTCAGAGAGGGCCCCTGGGGTCCGAGCCCGGCTCCCTGCCCACAGCGTGTGTGCTCGGCACACGGCTGCTGACATTCAAGGCAAAAAGGAGGGAAAGGCTGATGCCAGAGATAACTGAGCTCTCATGGGGCTGGAAAAGCCTTCTTGGAAACCAACGTCCACTGACATCCCACTGCCCAGCACCGGGTCACGTGGCCAAGAACAGCTGCGGAGGGATGCTGGGCAATCAGGGAAGCGGCCGTTCCCAGACGGGCCCTGGCCGCCCCAGACGAGGGGTCCTGTTAGCAAGGAAGCCCTGCACACGCCGTGGCTCCTCTTCACTTCAGCTCTAACGTGGAGTGGGCTGACCTCTGACGTGGGGTGCGTTACCTCCCCCCCTTTCACTCTCAACACATGCTTCACAAATTATTGGCAGGAAGAAAAATGTGTCAATCAGGCCACAAACACCAACCCTACCGGGAGAGTCTGGAGGGCAGGGAGCCCAGGCCGCCCTGTCCGCTGAGGACAAAGGGGGCTGACCAAGCGCCATCAGCAGCAGAGACCTGAGAAGGGCAGCGTGACCCAAGCTGAGGCTGAACTCTTCACCCCTTCCCTGTGGGGAAGGACAGAGCTCAGCGTGTCTGAAGAACAGGATAGAAAGTGTCAGGGCCAAGGCCGAGGTCATCCTGAGCCCGGGGCTGGAGTCCGGGAGGCAGACATACATCTCCACAACCACACCTGCCTAATGGCGACGAGGATCCAGGGAACCTGGGGTTCCAACGACACAGACACGTCTCTAGCGCAGGCGTCACTTGCCCCCGCTCACGTGGAACAAACCTACCGACCCCTGAGGAAGACCCGACCCCACTCCTCGGCGTCAGCGACAACCAAGTCTGCTCTGTTTGCAATGTTTAGTTTCTGGAGCAACTGGGCATCCACTGAGATGGCTTGGGCCATCTCCCACCACCCACACGAAGGAACGGCCCACGGCAGAGATGAGCATAACGCCACGACCCCGCTCAAAGGTCCACCCTCCACACCTCCCACCCCCCACACAGCGAGCAGTGCCAGACCCCCAGGGGGATGCGCTGAGTCTGCATCACCCACCTCACCTGTCACAAAACGCACTTTCTGATTCAGGAGGCAAGTTCTCCAGGTATCCAAAGACATGGCATGGGCGTTACTCTTTCCTGCAACTCCACGACCCCTACACACACACACAAACACACACGCCATCAGCTCACGGGGGGAACTCAGGGTGGAGATGACTCTTCCAGACCCAGAATCTCACGGACACCACTCTGTAAACAGGAAGGAAAAACAACCTCCGCCATCCGAGCCGGCTGCTGCCTCTTTGAGAAGGTGGCTCCTCTTTCAGCAGCTGACATTAAAATGAAAAAGGACAAGTAACATCAGACATCTTGGCTCATTCAATTATCTCTGCCAAAAGCCACAGAAACACAGTCAGGGCTTTCTGAGTAAAGCGGTGCTTTTGAGGGAAGGTAGCAGAGTTAACAGTGGTTCAAATTTAGCATCTAATGAGGGTTCAATTAAGGCATGGATCCCATCTGTTTCTGTGCAAAGAGCTTTGCAGAACCCGAAGACTAGTTATTTTCTGTTCCTTTAAGTTGTGTGCAGGGCCCTTCCTCCACCACATCACAAACACCCACAGAGAACTTGCCGGTCCCCTTCGGGGCTGACCTCTGTTTCCTGACTCAGCACCCATTAGCCACTTCTCCGGCAGAGAGCAGCCCAGCCTCTGAGCACGAGAGCGTGGGGATGTTTGGGTGTGAAAACGGGCCTGTTCCCTGACTCAGCGTGTGTCTCGGCAGCACCGCAGCCTGCCTCTCTGTTGAGCTACGAAGAGGGGAAGATGCAGTCTCTGCAGCCCCCGCCCTCCCCGGCGCAGGCGAGAATTAGTGCAAAGCCCCTGGGCAGTCCTGGCGGAACGTGCTGCTCCTCAGGACTCTCCTCACTGATTTCTGTGATGCTACTGGAAGTGGGGAACTGATGTTCAGCATCCTCACACTACAGTCACTTGGTTCTTATTAGTCCACTTATTAGTGAGAGCAGGGGAGGGGCTGGGGGAGGGGGAAAAAGAATTTGGGTATTTGGGGGATGGCAGCAAGGGGACGGGATCAACCATTAAGGTCGCAGGGAACCTGGCACCACGCTGTAGAAGGACCTGCAGCCCAGCCACTTTGGTCTCCCCAAGCCAGTGACAGAAGAGAACTGAAGAGGCCCCTGGACCTTCATGACCAGCTCTAACACTCTGAGGCGGGCCATGAAGGGCAAGACACGCAGTCTCCGTAGGACAGCGCCACCCAGCTCCTTGCTGGACTTTTTCTCTTCTTTACCCACTCGTTCCAATAACGATCCCATTTCTATCAAAACAAACGATCTTCCCGTGACCTTTCCTATGGCCCTGCATCCAGATGATAGGTCTGTGCCCTGGCAGCTGTGCCCATGTGGAGCCCTGGGGTCCTGGGATCAGGAGGGGCCCTACCAACAGATTTTATCTTCTGGGCTCCCAGGTGTGACTCTCGGGCTCCAAAGGTGAAAAGTGAGTGGGTTCAAGGAACTGAGCCCATTCATTGTCTGTCACTCTACACCAATTGCTTCTGGTTATTTACTGCCATCTCTTTTTAGTGTTGATTTTAAGGCCATATTCAGGCTGCTGACAACCTGTGATTTACAAAGAATGAGCACAAATAAAAACAGGCATTAATTTAAAAAAAAAAAAGCCAAGCAAAACAATGGGTAAACTGAGACCATGCAATCAACCACCAGTCCCCTGGTAATCTCCAAAGGGTCCTTACATAATCACAAGAGAGAAGACTCACAGAACGTCTATAATCTTCAGAAATCCAGAACCCTTGATATTCATTAGGAGAACTCAACATGCAGATACAGATACAGTAATGGGGTGCCCAGTTTGGATATGACACAAGGTTTTAGGAGACTGCTATAACCGTCCAGCATGCTATCAGCTTGGCAGAGCAAAGAACTGAATTCAAAGACTCAAGACTCTGTCCTAGATATCTGATTCCTCACTTGACTTCTCTCCATCAGATAAACATAGCTATACAATTAAATGAATTTAGAACTTCTGGAAGAATCCCTTTTAGATGTTTGAAAGGAGGGTGATGGAGGGTGATGCTAGAAATCAAAGGCATTCTTAACCATGGGCAGAAGGCCAGGAAATCCCATCTAGGAGCATTCAGTCCAATCAGATCTGGTGCAACCAAGTCTCAAGTGATTGAAAAGACAAACTAACTCCAAGGGCACTCATCTGCCCTCTTGTTTACAAGAAAAGGGGAACATATGGGTCCTGGCTTAGCTTGTAACAAAAGTAATAGTTTGTGTGCAATAATTTAAATGGATTATCATGTTAGCATAGAAATGTCTTATCCTTATAGAAAAAGAATACTTAGGAGTAAATGCAAATGAGAAATTTTTACTAAACACTTTATGTTAAGCCAGTAATTTTACTCTTAGCAGGTAATATGGCAATGAACATGGGGCTCGAACGTGTCAATGTGGAGAAGCTCCCCCAAAGGAGGAAGAGGCAAGTTGTTAGCATTATTGAGACATGCCACAGAAGAGGAAGCTTTTCAGCAGGATAAGAGTGGTAGAAGTTAACAATTGAATCAAAGCACAGGGCCAGCTGGCATATCTACACTTTTCTAAACACACACACCATATTTCATCATGACATAAGATATTGCCACAAAGTATAGGGAGTCATGAGCTGTAATGGAGCAATACATCATCTCACAACCCCACGCCGTGCACTCCAAACTCCATGGGTTTGGAAAGAATCCCCAGTTGTACACCATTCAAAACACACACACACACACACACACACACACACACACACACACACACACA
>NW_020838026.1:1039370-1112087 GCF_003676395.1 Aethalodelphis obliquidens | reverse complement strand
CACACACACACACACACACACACACACACACACACACACACACACACCCCTATTGACTTCTTCAACTTTCCGCCACAGTAAACAGTAAACAGAATAAAGATAAGTAAGGAAGACATGCACTAACAGTCACCTGACCACGTGGTGTTGGGTAAGGAGCGCTCGATTTAGTCAGAAGTTAAGCACTGGCTCCTTATTCGCTAGCATGGGATTTTACACAGCTCAAGGCTGCAGAGTAAACTGAAGAATGGTGGCTGTAGGACTTAAGTCTAGGTTTACATCTGCTATCAACCAGTTCCCCATCTGTGTCTTTGTTCACGTGATTCAGTCTAATTTAGCTCAATTTCGCCATCTGGAAAATGGGTGAGGAGGAAGCAAACTGTCCCTTTACCTCTTTCCTCCTGAGACTGTTGTGAGGATTAAATGAGCAGATGCACATGCAAGCTCTAGAAGCATCTTTAAGGAGCAATCCTAGTACTTATTGTTAATGTATTTGACTTCTATGGACCTGACCCTCCTCCTTTCTGAAATGGGGATTAAATTAAAATTCCTCTCCGGCCTGCTGACAGGGCTTCACAGGACTAACTAAGCAAGAGAACGTACATCGTGTGTTTGGGAAACAACGAAGCACCTCATGAATGTCTCTCACTATGTTTGGTTAACCTTGAAATCACCTACCACAAGGAGCTGGGTCTTCTCAAAGTGAAAGGTCCTTCATTCCTCATTTCGGTGGCCTTGTACCGAGGAGCCTGCCTGACACATCAGCAATCCCGCAAATATCGCCATTCTCAACAAACCATCCTTCCTCTTCCAATGTAAATAATTGTTTGTATAGATCTGCATAAGTAATACATCAATTGTTGCTTTACTTAGGCATTTGGGTTGAAAATAATCAAGCTATTATTAACACCCATTCCTTTTTTTTTTTCTTCTTCTATACCAAAAAATAAAATGTTCTTCTCTTTCAGGGAAAAGTACATAGTTCACAATAAAAAGTAAAAACAAAAACAATAGGGCTACCCTGGTGGAGCAGTGGTTGAGAGTCCGCCTGCCGATGCAGAGGACACGGGTTCGTACCCCGGTCCGGGAAGATCCCACATGCCGCAGAGCGGCTGGGCCCGTGAGCCATGGCCGCTGAGCCTGCGCGTCCGGAGCCTGTGCTCTGCAACGGGAGAGGCCACAACAGTGAGAGGCCCGCGTACCACAAAAAACAACAACAACAACAACAACAACAACAACAATATAATGCAGTTATGGTTCACTTCCCATTCCACACTCCAAAAACTGCCTCTACTTCCTATGACAATTTGATTGCTTGAACCAATGTAACTTTCCTTTACAATTTCGAATATTAGAAGAGCCTTATTAGTTTGGGGGGAAGGTTGTAAAAATGTTTTTGCTTAAAATGAAAACAAATTAAATAGTATCTGACACTACCAAATGTAAAATAGCTAGCTAGTGGGAAGCAGCCGCATAGCACAGGGAGATCAGCTCGGTGCTTTGTGACCACCTAGAGGGGTTGGATAGAGAGGGTGGGAGGGAGACACAAGAGGGAGGGGATATGGGGATATATGTATATGTATAGCTGATTCATTTTGTTATACAGCAGAAACTAACACACCATTGTAAAGCAATTATACTCCAATAAAGATGTTTAAAAAAAAAAAAGGGAGGGATATGGGGATATATGTATACGTATAGCGGATTCACTTTGTTATACAAGAGCAACTAACACAACATTGTAAAGCAATTATACTCCAATAAAGATGTTAAATAAATAAATAGTATCCGAAAGTACACACAAACATCAAAATTAAGTAAAATAAAACAAATGCTATTGATATTTTGGTAAATATGTATATGAAAGTCGACAGCCTGTCTTTTTTATGCTGTGGTCGTATTTTTGTTAAATACAAATCCATAATCATTTTTAAAAGTCTTCTTCTATCAAATGAATGTATCAGAATACATTTAACCATTTAATGTAAATTACTTCTGATTTTTCAGAAGTATTTTTTTTTACTTTATTTTTTTCAATAAAAAAAGTGCTGTGCAGGTTATTTAAACATACGCCTACTATATGATGCAGCCGTTCTACTCCTAGGTGTTTATCCAAGAGAAATAAAAGCATATTCTATAAAAAGACTTGTGCACAGATGTTCACAGCATCTTTAGTTGTAAAATCCAAAACTGTAAGCAACCCAAAGTCCATCAACAGGTGGACGGATAGATGAACAGTGGTGCATCCACACAACGGAATTCAAAGGCATGGAGACGATAACGTGAATGAATCTCAGAGTAATTATTATCAATGACAACAAAAAAGCCAAACAAAGAGGAGTACGTACTTCATGACTCCTTTTACACAAAACTCTAGAAAATGCAACCTAATCTAACAGAAAGTAGATTAATGGTTTCCTGAGGGGGGAGGGATCACCAAGGTGCAGGAGGAAACATTTGCGGGGCACAGTTATGTTCACACATTGATTGTGTGATCTTGTGCATAGCTCAAAAGTTACCAATTTGTTCAGTTTGAATACGCATCGTTTACTGTGTGTAAACTGTATCTCAATAACACTGTTTAAAAATGGGGAAAAAATGCTGTGTGGAACATTCTGTTCATGCATCTCTGCAAAATGGTGGAATTCCCTCCTTAGAATCTTTCTGCTTTGGGTACTGTTAAAGTAACTTCTTAACAGATCCCCCTGCTACCAATCTGACCTTCCTACGGACTGTTGCTTTTGCTGGATTAGTCCTCCTAAAGCACAGTTCTGATCAAAACTTTTCCTTTGGCCATCATTTCCTCATGCATTTTTATTTCATCAACTCTCCACATAAACTCCTCATCTTGGCATCCAGGTGCCACCTCTCTGGCCCCTTTCTAAGCTCTTTGTCTACTGGAGCTTGTGTGTCACATGCAAGCTGGAAATGGCCCTGAAGCACAGCACTTCAAGTGCAAGACTCAATTTCCTCATCTGTAAAATGGGACAATGATTATAATCTACCTAGAAAGCTGTTACAAAAATCAAATGTTTCCAGAGAAGAACGTAAACTGTCAGTTCACACCACATCACTCTCTCCAGGTACCAATGCTCTCTCATCCCTGACCTCTGTCCAGGCTGGTCCCTGCCCTGTCTTTATACCACAACTTTGCCCCCGCTTCACGACCAACTCCTGCACAGAGCCTTCCTCTGAATTCTTGCAGCCTGCCAGGTGAACAGACACTTAACCATTAGCTTGTCAGGTACCAAGCTGTCTGCTCACCCCGTAAGCACGCACTTTGCTCCCCTTACACCAGTCGGTGAGCTGCACAAACGGCAGGGCCTCCTGGTTGTCCACGCCTTCTCCATCCTGCCCTGCAGACAATGGGCCACAAGTTCTTGTTCAGGGTGGAGGGAAAGAGGAATCCGGGAGTCCTGCCCTTGGGCAAGAGTCATCATGACTTAGGCTTCATTTCTCAGCTTCCGAGGAGAAAATAACTCAGGAGCCATTTTTAGGGATGACCTGAGAACTGAACTTGCAAACCTGACATGCACAGGGACTGGCCTGGCGCTGGGACCATGCCCCAATGTGACCACTTGTGTGGCCTGGCTAACAGGACAGGACCCGGGGTCTCCCAAATGTCCCTGTAAGCGCCGCCTCATCCTCTGAGCTGCTGCTGCGGCTTGACCTCTATTACATCCGTGTCACGTCTTAAGTCTCCTGCCTGTTTTCTGCGTACAGAGTTGTCAGTTCTGAGGACAGACACCGCACCTCTCTGCTCCCCTTGGCTGGGGCGGGGCATGGCAGCGGTCCCTAGACGAAGCCTCGGCAACCTTGAGACCAAAGTCTTGGCTCCTTGTTGCTCATTTCCAGGCCCTTCCACATTTTAAAAAGGATATTTTGATTCAAGAGTTGGTGCTGGGGAGGGGAAAGTATATTGCCAGGGACATATGCTAAGACTTTGCCAAGCAGAGAGTGTGTGAAGGAGGCAAGAAGGGACAAGGGAACAGGCTGGACTGACTTCCTATCACTCAAGAGCAGAGGGAAGGCATTGGGTCGGGCTGCGGGCAAAGGGTCAGATTCAGCAAAAGATCAGGTTTACATAAGAATTAAAAATCGCAAGAGCTGTCTTAGTGTGTCTTTTGCAATAAGCAGATACGTAAATATTTTTGGCAATTAAAAAGTTATAAATGAATTAACTAGAAAGAATTTATTCTATGATGATAATTGAAAATATGCACAAATACTTAAGACTGCAACCATCCTAAGCAACGCACGCCCGGTGATGGAGGATTGGTTAAATAAAATATGATACAGCCACATGCTGCAGTCCTGGACAGACAGGAAAAATGGTACATGGATCATCTGTGGAAGGAAGGATGCCCAAATACATTAAAAAAGGCCCCCAAATCACCAAGAAGATTATAAAACTACTTGTAGTTAACAATACAAATACCTCTATATATAATCGACGAGAAAAGAAAAATGCCTAGAAGGATATTTACCAACATTTGATCAGTGACAACTGCTCGGAGTTATAAGCTTTGTAGTCTTTTTGTTTACCTGCACTTTCTAAATTTTCTCCATTAGATATGAACTCTTTGATAAAGACAGTAATTGAGAAGAGATATGCATGGAAATCAGTCCAGATATAAGATATCCAGTGGCACAAAAGACCTAATGCAACGCAACGAGCTAATGCAAAATAACAACAATCTGCTTTTTTTAACACTTTGAACATTTTGCCTTGAAGGAGCATGAAAAATAGTTTGGTCTAACCTCTCACCCACTACAGGAACCCCCCTACAACACCCATCTGGGTATTTTGCAGGGTAATAGGAGAAAGGGGGGAGAAAAAGAAAAGAGAAATGGTATCAGGGTTCGGGGGGGAGCTGCCACAGTGTTTCCACGTCCACTAGTTCACGTCAGTGGGAAACAAGCACCGGCCAAAGCAGGACACACCGTTGAGGAGTGAAGATGTGAGTCATCCCAGCAGGTAGGAAACTAACCAGGCCCAGGTGCTGTCTGAGGGCAAAGGGTGTGTGATATGGGCAGTGAATGCAGGAGTGGAGGCTGTGGATGAAGCAGGGGTCTGTCCTTGCTGCTGGGGTCCCCATGCAGGCAGAAGGGTGTGTGCGGGTTCCCGGGAGCCAGAGAGTTCGGCTGTGGTGGACTCCAAGTTCATCGACCACATGCTGCCCTGCGGCTCTGAGGCCGCAATGCTGAGAACCCCGTTTCCAGATGTCCTGTCACTCGAAGAGCCCAGAGTAAAAGTGAAGGGTGGTGTGGGGAGGACGCACCCGCTCTGTTCTTCTGCTCCTGCCTGGGGAACCCAGAGGTGGCTCCCACCTCTTCCTTCTGTCTGGAAATCCCAGAGCTGGTCCTGCCAGGCTCTCAGAGGTGTCCCCTTTTCAGAAATCTGAGCACTGACTCCCCAGATCTCTGCCCAAGCTCCTCCGCCCTGAGGGTCCCCCTGGTCCCCTTCATCCCCCATCTCCAGGGGTGGTGGCACCCTGGACAGTTACCTCTGGGCACTCAGGGATTCTCCCGGTCTGTTTAGTCCCCAGACACTATTCCTTGTGTTCAATCCTTTCTGTTTGAAACACCTAGTATGGTTCCTGTTTCCCGAGTGGACCCGGATTAGTGGGGAGGGAGAGAGGGAAGTGATGGGAGCCCTGCTGCCCTGGGTCTTCGCTGAGAGCCAAGAGCACATCACTTCACTGAGAGAACAGGTCACTCACCCAGGCCTTCAGGGTGAGCCAGCTCCCTGCTGAGCAGCACTGGTTGTTAAAACGTTTAACGTGCCACTTGGAGCTGAAATCCCCCTCCCGGCAGTCCTAGGCATTACTCTCCACTCTGACACCAGAAGCCATCCAGTTTCCCCAGTTTTCCTTCTTATGTTTCAGATGTTTGGAGGAAGCTATGTCTCCCCAAAGTCTGTTCTTTTCCAAATTAAATATCGCCAATGCTCCCAACCATTTTTCTTCAGATGAGATTTTTATCTTTCCCTTCACTTTCCTAAGCCACCTCCTTTGAATCAAAGTTTTGTGTCTCCAATCATGCCCAAAACAGAACAAAATACTCCATAGTTTGTATGGCCTTTAAGGAGGACAGTTAAATAACCACCTCCTTTACCTGAATATTACACTGGTATTAAATTTAATATTTTTACTTATATATTAGCGGTAGGCGGGGCATATTTCTACTTTTTTGGCATACTGTGCTGCCAATACTCTTGCAATTTTCTCCTCTCCAAAGGCAATGAAATCAGACCCCACAACCCTGCAAATTTTAGATTAATTTTAAATATCCAATTTTAAATTGGATGAAGGTAGTCAAAAGTACAAACTTCCAGGAAAATGAAGTAATTTTAACTGTTCCTCTTTACTTCCACTTACTTTCATTTTGCAGTTGTTTTGATCAGTGATTCTCAGCAGTTGTCATCCTTCTAATCCTGACTCCCTTGTCTCTTGTGTTGACTATCCAGATTTTTGCTTTATGCAACATGCAAATTTGATAATCCTGGCTTGTAGCCATTTAAGTCTTTGAAAAAGGCAGAACCAAAAACAGAGGCTATATTCAAACTCTGGATGATGCATTTCCACACCAGTCATCCGAAACAGGTTCCTCATGGGCTCATAAGGGTCCCCCGTGCCTTCTAATTAGTTCACGCCCTAATGATTTGTTCCAATCACCCCCCTTCACCCCTGGCTATGACTGTCTTGCGTGCCAAGGTGCTACCCTTCGACATTCCTGTATCACCCAACAGATTTCCATCTCTACTTCATCCTTTGAGCCAAGCTCCTCAGAGAGCTCCCTCTGTGGTCAGAAGAAACTGTGGTTTCTTCAGCAGCTTCACTTATTTTTCTCCTCAGGAAATTCTGTGACCTATACTGTATCCCAATCTTTTCTAGCTGTCATCATGGCAAACTTTTCTCTCAACTTTTCGATATATATTTTCTTCAAGTCTAGAGCATGTGTTTGTCTAGCATCTCCTTCTTTTGCCTTATAAGGTGGTTCTGGTTCTTAGACTTTTACTTTAATTTCCAGCACTTATTGGACAGGTTACGTGCCATTTCTCTAAAAAAAAAACTTAGCTCAGCATTTCTCAAACTATGCTCCATGAAACATTAAATGGTGACACATAAAAGCTGCGTTCTATAGTCAGATGATTTTGGTATATCCTATACATAACAGCCAACTTTTGGTGATTCACAGGGTACATAATGTATTAAAGGTTCCAAAATGTCCTATAGTAAAGAAGCCAGCTCCACTATATTGAACCCCGAATCTCCCCAACTTAATTAGCCATAGAACTCTTACTGGAATATGTGTTAATAGTTTTGAAACCAGGCTTCTCTGAGAACTTTCAGAAACAGCTAGAACGGAGCTCACAGCTTGAGTAATCCTGGTTTAAAGGACAGTTTTGTCTCTGTATCCGAGTTTGTTCAACATTTACTGATTATGTGCTAATGTCTGAAATACGAAGATGAGTACAACAGAGTCCTTGGCCTGATGTTGCTTAAAATCTGGTGGCAAAAGACAGAAATGTGAGCAAATGGCCAGAATATAAGTAGAAAATCAAGTGAAATTCAATGGGATAATCAAAGAGGATACAGTGAATTCACACGACATGCATTAGGAAGGATTTAAAGAGGTGACATTTCATTTAGATCAAAAATAAATAAATAAAGCTTCGAAGGGCCTCAGTGTGGGGTTAGAAAGGTCATTTACACAACTTCATCTTGGAAGAGATACTGAGACAAAGAATTCACATACATTTAGGGCTTTAACTTCTCCTAATTAACATTCTGAAAAATGAAGACTCTCACCATCCTTCTGGTAGATTATTTCACTACTGCCTGAGATTCTGTTATCTTTTTTGATAACTATATTCTGTGTCTTAAGTTATACTTACGAGTAGAATTTTTTTAGTTGGTACTTGAGCTACACCATACCTTTCCTACTCAGTAGCTTTTAGATATTCCTTTCTTAAACCTCAAAAGGTGATTTGGCATGTATCCTTATTAAATTCAATACTGAGGCCTTCCTTTGTGATTCTGGTTTTGACATCCAACACACTCCGTCTCCCTGCAGATTCCTGCCCTTCCTGATCTTGTAGGTTTACTTTCTCTGTCACTACGTACATCCTCACGTGAGTCAGCCGTGAAAGTTTCAGTTTCCAGGACGAGGCTGAGGATGGAAACCTGAGCCCTGCAGACTCACAGCAAGACCACGGCACGACCAGGACATTTAGGAGGATGGGAGTGGCCTGTCAGCCAGTGCAGGGCGGAAGGAGGAAAGAGGGGAGCAGAGCAGGACACGGGGTGAACTATCAGCAAAGCCCATCTGGGGAGTCGTGGGTGACGTTTGGGAGCCTACGGTGGGGCTTGCGCCGGAAGCTCGAAGTGAGAGCGGTCTGGGCTGGGTCGGGGAGGCTCATCGGGGAACGAGGGGTACTGGAGGAAAGCCTGCGCAACAGCCTGGAGGGGAGGGTGGGAGCGGCAGAGACGCGGAGAAACACCGGAGGGAAGTGGAGGGGCGGCGGCAGAAGCGACGGGCAAACTCAAAAACAAGCCTGTGTCTCTGCGTCATCGGGGAGCAGGTGCGCGTGTGCTGTGACCCACACAAACCAGGGGACAGGGAGGAACGTTCCGCTTGCCACAGTGAAGGAGGGACGCTCTGGAATCTACAGGGGGAGGTGCTGGGCGGCATGCCCCGGGGGAGGTGGGAGCTCAGGGGACAACCGTACCTGGACACACACCTTGGGGAGGCGGCTCTGGTGGCTGACGCCGTGCAGAGGGACCTCCCACGTGGAGAAGGCGCCGCGCAGGAGGAGAAGGGGCAGAAGGCAGAACGCAGGGGATTTCTCAATCCAAGGGGGTAAGATGGAGGAGGGACCAGCGGAGGAGAGGCCACAGGACATGTGGGCAAGCCCGGGGCAGAGCGAGCGGTAACCCACCTGCTGAATGAGCTGAGATTGCCAAGGAGGGGCTGATTCTGGATTTGTGTGTCCAAGTTCACTTCGGCGTTTGGACACAAGGCTTTATGTGGACATGCTCATGGTGAGTCTGAGCACACCCCAGAGCGGCCCGCCCAACCCTGAAGCAAGCTTGGGCCCGGAGCCCCTCGGACGGTCCCCGTGGACGCCATGAGCCGGGGTGAGCGCCTGGCTGATGCGCCGACCACACAGAGATGCCTTTCCTCAGGTGCCTGCAGCCGCCAGCTGATTCTGGGAGGCCGGGGAGGCAGGGAGGTGGTATTACTGCTTTTGACTCGGCTCACTGCTTTGACCCTTTACACAGGGCTGCCACCCCCAGCCCCGACCCGACATTAGCACGGGGCTCATTCATCAAGCGCTGGCTGCCAATTAACAGCCAGCCGTGTGGCTGCCGCTCGTTTAACAGCTTCTGCGTCAGTTGGGCAAAAGTTTGGTCAAATGAACTTGGCGGGAGGGGCGGAGAGCATCCTAGTCCTGAGAGCGCCTGGGAGTGGCCACCCCTGCAGTGAGCACGTGTCATCTCACCTGTGAGTGATGGAGGAGGGGAAGCAGGCCTGAGTGGCCCCAGCGACGCCCTCCCGGCGCACCCCGCCCCCACCCCAGAGGGACTGCAGCCAAGGTTCTCTTCCATCCTTCTGTCCTGGGGCTGGGCACCCCTACATCACTGCCCAGGCAGCCGGCCAAGGAAGAAAGCCCTGATTCATTGCTCCTGGCCGTGTCTAGGCTGGGCATTTCCATCAACCCAGGGCCGTGGCTCATTAATAAAACACACACTCAGATTCACCCTCAATAAATGTCTTTCAACCTTTAATCCCATTTGTTGCAGTCTTTAAGGGAACATTGATTCAGCGAGGGCTTCGCCTCCCATCTATCTCGACCCGATCAATGTCCTGTCCCCCCTCTCCGTCCAGCCCGACACAAGA
This sequence comes from Aethalodelphis obliquidens, assembly GCF_003676395.1. Lineage (NCBI taxonomy): Eukaryota > Metazoa > Chordata > Mammalia > Artiodactyla > Delphinidae > Aethalodelphis > Aethalodelphis obliquidens. The sequence continues at coordinate 1,102,184 of NW_020838026.1, read as the reverse complement.
GGGGCCCCTGAGGGGACAGGACAGTATCTCTCCCCATTTATTTCATTGCGCCTGAAAGGAGTTTTTAAAACCACCATGGGAGACCCGCTCCTAGGCAGTTTATCTGATCCTCAGCTGCTCAGGCGACCTTGAATTTGGGGCAGGGAACCCAGGTCACAGTGCAAAACCACAGACACTTGGGAGCCCTGAGTACAACGCAGCCAGATCGCGAGTTCTAAACTTCTTCTCTTTGCCATCTTCTGCTCTTTCTCCCACTTTCCCCCCACTAGTTAGTAACGCCAGCGTCCAGTCGCCCAAGCGCTGGCCCTGAGCTATCTCCCTCCCTCCCCCTCCTCCCCCAAACCTTCTCTCTCTGCCGCTCCGTGAAACCTGCCTCACCTCCATCGCCCCATCATCTCGGTCCAGACTCTGGACGCATCCCATCCAGACCCGGGCAAGAGCTCATCCATGACCCTGCCACTCGAGTTCCCCCTCAACAACCGCCTGAATCCCTGGGATGACGCACCTGCTAAACCACGAATCCCATCTAAACACTGTTCCCTGACTCTCAAGGGGGCGTGACGTGCTGCAAGTCACACAGCTGGCAGATATCTGAGGGGGGATGCGAGTGCAGCCCGGCCACCTGTAACCAGCTGCTCGCCCACCTGAGACGCCGCACCCTGTCCCAACCTCCAGTGTAGATGGACTGAAGGCAGCGATCCAGTCTTGAGTTGTTATCACCACTGTCTCCAGAATAACCCAGCGGTGGGCATGACAGCTGACGTTCAGTTAACGTTTGCTCACGGAAGGTACCACAAGCTCCCTCCTGAGAGGACGTCAGGTGTGAGCGAGTCCATCTTCACGGGTGCTTCTGGGGCATTTCTTTGGGATCCAGCATCCAAAAAACTATAGTGACTGAGGCTCTTAGAGAGCAATCTGTAAACTTCAATAGGGTCGGAATCAGTTATTCATCCCTGAGCCATAAACGCTCACGGGATCCATCTGTCACCTGAGACTCCGCTGTGTCCTGACCTCTACACTGTGTGGGACCGTGGGCGAGCCAGGTCTGCACCCCGTGAGCAGAGGGGGCACATGCGGGCCACAGAGTAAGCCTGTGGGCGGCCAGTGTAAGAGCCCCTCTTCCCAGCCGCGTGACAATTCACACTGCGTCCAGTTTCCATGGAGACTTCGGATGGAATTTTTCCCACGGCCCCAAAGAGTAACGCACCTGCCAAAGGCAATTCTGCTGAGGAAGCGAAGGACCCAACTTGACCTCCCCGCTTCCCGCTCTCTGCTCCCCGGGCACCATCTTCTTCCCCTCTCTCCCGAGCCTAAGGCCAGAGAGCAGGAATTGTCAAGAGTCAGCTGAGACTTCGGCCTTGTGTTTATAGTGTTAACCTCTCTGTCAACAGTTGGCAAGGAAGATGCCAGTAAAGAGAAGGGGCCACCCAGGCAGATGAGGAATGAAAGGCTATTCACTCCACGCTGCGTGCGCTCTGCGTTGCCTTCCTGGCACTGAGAATCCAACAGGGATGCAGGTGCATTCGTTCTCATCCGCCCCTTTCTATCAATCCCAGCTCTGGAGGCTTATCCCCAAAGGAAGCCCTATGCTACTGGGAACTGCCCAGGCCGCGAGTATCCTCAGAGACTCGGCCTGGAGCAGACAGGGTCTTCAGGAGACGACGCCTCTCTCCACCCACCTTTGCCAGCCCTCTTCCAAGTCCTTCTGTCATGGAAATGGGTGGGGCCTCTCCCAGGACAGCGGGGTCCAAGCACATCCCCGGTGGCCCTGGCAGGACAGCAGGTCAAGGGCGGGACAGAAGCTCAGCCACGGAAGGGCCTGAAGAGCCAGGCTCTGAGGAGGGGAGGGTGAGACAGAGCTAAGCACCGTCAGGCCGGGAAGTGAACCCAAGAGGCAGGCAGGCCTCCGACAGGGTCCTGTGGTCGGCCTCCCGGGGTTCCCTCCCTGCTGTGTCACCCCCTCCTGCGCTGGCCAGAGGACTTGGGGCCTGGCAGTGGGTAGAGGAAGGGGATGAGGGTGTGGAGTGGAGACGGGGGTGAGAGGCAATGTGCTGCCCCCTCTGCGTTGGACCACTTGCTCGGGAAGCCAGTGCCTGTGCAGACACCCTGGGCTGGGGAGCTAAGCTTCCCGCCAGTAGCCCATGAGCGAGTGTGGTCCTGGGTCCTCACGCCTGACGTGGCTGCAGCCATGGCTGGCATGTTAACGGTCAGGTCCCTCGAGGGCCTCTGAGCCAGAAACGCCCGGAGAAGCCTCTCAGATTCCTGACCCACAGAACCTGTGAGATCCTAAGTGTTTGCTGCTTTAATCTACTACGTTTGGGGGTAACGAGTTAAGCCACAGTGAATAGCCGACGCGTGCAGCTCCACGTGGTTTGCCATAACAGGAGGCAGAAGCTAACTCTTCTCTCCCTTGATCACCCTAAGCCCAGAGTCCAAGCTGAGAAGGAAACTCCAGGCCTATTTTCCAGTTGGGGCTGCAGCCTCAGAATTAGGACACGGGGAGAAAGGGGCCACCTAGGCAGCCTGCTACGCTCCAGCCATGCGCTGGGAGCTTTCATAAGCTTGAGTGCCTTTAATCTTCCCAACAACCTCCACGTGGCTGATGAGGAAGCTGAGGTTTGGGAGGTGACCCGTTTAGCCCACGTCACGGAAGTGCACAGGGGTCACCAGAGTCCCATCCCCGAGCTCAGACCAGAAGCATTAGGCACAAATGTGGCCAAGAAAAGTCATCCTCTTTCTTGTAAAATATCATAATCTCTGTCTTCTATAAAATACCCAGGCTTCTGGAGAGGATGGAGAAAAAGCTGGAGTAGCAGCAACTGGGCTCCAGAAACTGGTTACGAAGCAGAAATCCAGATGTTTCCTTTTTCTCTAAGCATCAAATCAAGCGGCAGCTTGCAGCACTCTGTGTGACCCACAGCTGAAGAAACTCTAAACTTTGCTTCAAGGACCTAACTCACACCTCATCTCAATCCAGCACAAGAAAACTCCCATGGGGGAGAGGGCAAGTGTGTGTTAACAAGCTGAAGTGTGAGGACGGCTAGGAATAAGTAGAAGCATGAACACACAAATGAAATAATTACCCAGCTTACCGTTATTACAATGCACTAAATTCCATGTGATTCCTAAAGGCCAACCCAGTTTTTTCTTCCTTTTATTTCTAACCTCTTTTTACATTTTCAGAATTATATTTTAATTAGCATAACATTTAAATTAGCGAATGGAATCTTAATTAGAGGAAGAAATAGACTTTTGTTGGAGTGGTAACTAAAACAAATAAATCCACTTCCTCTTTCAAGAGCAGTCTGCTTATGGCGCATTTAATAGCTTAGCGTACCATAAACAATTTGAGGGAAAGATAAGTAATTAAATTAGAAGACACACGGGCCAGCTCCCAGCTCCGAGGAAGTATTTTTCCTCCGTCTCTCTCAGAAAGGCCCCCTCCCCTCTCTCTCCCCTCACCCTGGTGGGTCTCCGCGCTCCCTGAACAAACAAGAGTCTCGCAAGACTTCACTGGGTGTTTCCCACCATTACAATTTCCTGATAATCAGCAGGATAGAAACATTGCTTCCAGCCCCCCTGCTGTTTTCCCTCTGAGATGTCCCCTTTTAATTAACTGGACCAAGGAAGGAACCCAAGAGACCAGACTGAAACAGTGGCTGGCGGACAGGCACCAACCCCTCCCCACCATGGCCAGGGCCCTTTGCAGAATGACTGGGCTCCACCTCACACTGGGCCAGCACTGGCCCACAGCATCGGCAGGAACAAGGGCAGAACCAGGTGGACACCCGAGGGTCCCTCAGAGCTGACGGCATTCTTGCAGACCACAGACGGTCCGGTCCTGCCTGCCCAGCACGTCTCAGCTGAGGAAGCCAAGGTTCAGGAAGATGAAGGACTTCTCGTAGTTTGGCCAGGGAGGCGGCTCCCCTCAGTTCGGACATTCTGGCCTCAGTCTGTGCTCTTCGCACGGCCTTCTATCAGATGCTTGTCAAGCACGTGGCGAGGATTTCTTGTCCCCCACCACCCTGTGCTCACCCTCCATCCAGAACCAGCCCAGCCCCACGAAGAGGCAACACGCGCCCCCGAGCCTGTCTGCTGGCATCAGCATCTGGTCCCTTCACGAAAAGACCCGAAGGAGAGGGGAACCACCACAGGCCGGGCGTCAGGAAACCTGCATCCTCCACCTCTCCAACAAGAGAACCGGACAAAACAGCCTCCTGGAGCATCAGCCAGCTCCTCCCAGGAGAAGCTGCCCAACCAACACCAGAAGTGTGAACTTAGGAAGTTAATCAATCCCTCTAAGCCATCCACTTAGTTGATTCATTCCTTCATTCAGGGTTTGTGTTTATTCAGTAAATATTTATCCAGTGCTTGCTCTACTGCAAGCATTTCCCTAGAGAGAAACGCAGGGTGAACAAGACACACAAAACCCCTGTCTGCATGGGCTTGCGATCCTAACAAAGAAGTTAGATTATGAGACAAACACATGAAAAAGTGAAAAGTGCTGTGAATAAAATGAAAGGGTTAATTCACAAAGTCTGGTCAGGGCAGACCTGCCCCAGGACCCAACTCTCAAAAGAAAGTAAGACATTTGATGGGCAGGGAGAACGCTTTCCAATGAGAGGGATTCCCAGGGCAGAGCTCCTGAGGCTGGAACAGCTCTGTATGTTGGAGGACAGCAAGAAGGTGGCGGTCAGAGTGGGTGCAGGAGGCCAGCAAGGGACAGATACACAGAGGCCGTGGACTCTGTCCATGGTCCTGACTCTGAGTCTTGAGGAAACTCTGCCACAGATGTCCTTGCCTCATAAGACGGTTGGGAAGCTTCCTACCCTGGATCAACCCACCTCACACAATGACTGGCACGTAGCAAATTCCAATAAATTATTATAACTACAAGAATTGCATTTATAATTAAGACCATTATGTTGTGACAATGGCTAGAAAGAGATGGGCTTGCTCAGCACACGGAGGCACAACAGGTGTAAGCACCTGTTTTGAATTCCCTCCACTTGTTACATTTTGCCAGTTTAACCCTCGTCAATAAACCTAGAAAGTATAAAAGTTTGAGAGCTATCAGGAAAGTGGGCCAACCTCCCCTGCTCTTGGCCTGTGGGACGTGTGAGGGGAGAAAGGGGATGGGTACTCAGGGCTCTGGGCCCACAGGTGTTCTGGATGGTTAACCTTGTCTCAACAACTCTGGGGATGATTAGGTGATGAGGGAAAGCGTCTCTGCCACAACACAACCAAACTCTGTGCTTCAACTTAGCTCCGAAATCAGAAGGGCTACTCAACCAGGGCTGCTGACCATCTGACATCTGTAGTAATAAGAAGATGGGTTTCTTCTAGAGAGATCTATATCGAGGAATTTGAACCCTCTGCTTTGCCTTCGGTTCATTTCACTGAATTCCAGTACCTGTCATGTGTCTTTCTTACTAAGAGCACCTCCTTAATTGATTGTATAATGATAGCTTTTACCCTAGATTACGAGGCTAAATGTGACAATAAGTGTGAATGGCTTTAGATGCTTGAAAAGAGAAATATCAAAAATTAAAATTTATTGAGACTTTATTATGTGCCAGGCATCATCCTAAGTGTTTTAGACATACTGGCTTTCATTCCGCCTCCTAGAAAGCATGTGTGGTAGGGGTTTTTTTTGTTTTTTTTTTTCCATTCCTATGACACAGATGAGGAAGCTGAGGCCCACAGAAGGTGAAGGTCACTTAACACGTAACAAGCTGCAGGGCAAGAAGGGAACCCTGAACTCTGACCCCAGCGCATGGCTCTCAACCACTTTGCTACATTGCTGACAACCCCCAGTAAAAGCGGAGGGTCCTTGGTGCCGTAAGCACTGGGATGACACAGCTGGTAGAGCAGGCCTCTGAGGGGGTGACCTCGTACAAGGCACTCACATCAAAATTCCTACCCCTGAGGGTAAAACCATCTAAAACGGTTATTCTTGAAATGCAGATACATAAGGAAGAGGGAAGCAGCTTGACACGAGTACAATGACTACGAACCCTTCCCAGAGCCAACGGGTGTGAGTGAGACGGGAGACAGAGTGCAGGGATGGTGTGGGTCCCCTGTCCGGCTGCCAGGCCCAGCTCTACCCACTGCCAGCTGTGCCACCTTGGGTCCATCAACGAACCCTGTTTCAATGCTGGTTTTCTTATAGAGAGCACACAGCTGAAACCCATCTTGGAAGGGTTCTTATCAGAATCAAAAGGAAATGATTCATGTATTTAATGTAGCACCTGAATAAAACAGATGCTCAGAAACGGCCACTGTTGTCACCCTTCTACATTGCATCGTACTACACTGAAGATCGGGTTTGCTTGCGGCTTGGCCCTCAGGGCTCGATAAGTGACCACAAGACACAGGCCACCCCCTCAATTCCAGCTGCTGTTCAGGGGACAGGATTTAAGGTGTCTCTGATGCACGGCGGCCTGCGTGTCTGTTGTCCAGGACCTTCCAGGGTGCCTGGCACATGATAAACATGCAGTACGTGTTACTGATGGACAGTGAATGAGGATGTCTCCCTCCTGTAGACACCAAGCCATGTGTAAGCATTTCATCCAAAGGCCTAACGAGAGAGCGGGAGCCAGGTGAAGTCATCGCTGGAATACTTTTCCTTTTTTCAATCTGCCATAAGAATATACCTTGCCAACACGCTCTCTTGAGGACAGGCATAAAAAGACCTCAGTCACTGCGTGAACCTGAGTAACTTCATGTACGGCTTCAGTTGAACTGAAGAATTTCTAATACTTCTTCCAGATTTAGGATTCTACAACTTTAAGATTCAGGAGCAGAGCACCTGTACACTGACCAATAATACGAGGCAGCCACAAGTCTGGAGGAAAATGGATCTCAAACTCTGGGACCAAGACCGTGGCAATGAAAAAGAGACTGGGGTCCAGCCGAGAGAGAGGGGAGAGGAGTATCAGGGAGACTCTTGGCCTTCACTGGATCACTACAAGACTTCCTGGAAGAGGCGGGACCTTGGGCAGGTCTTGATCGAGGGGGAAGGCTTAGCACGCAGTGCACATTATATGGGGAGTCATCCCGAAAGTTCAGTGCAGTTTGGAAAAGGATTGGGACCAAAATGAGGGTTCTGAACACAATAAGCACCCCTTTTATTCCCTCCCCCGCCCCGGTATTGCCTGTGAACAGGCCAACAGAAGCAAAAGCTTTTCCAACTGTAGGCCCCCTCGGTTCCACTCTGGCCAGGCAACTGCAGAGAGCAATAAAACTTTAATGGCTCCCAGTGGGTCGATTCGGCAAGAAGAAAAGTGCTATAAATCTCACCCGATGCTTATGTGCAGCTTAAAAACAAACAGCTCCAATCACACTTAGCAGAGCCAGCTGATTTCCCCATCATGGGATGTAGCAAAGGCAGATTTACCCACCTACAGGACCCATGGAAGGAGAGGTTTGGGGAAAGAAAGGTCAGCTGTGGAATGATGTCAATGACTTTGCAATGGACGGTTTAACGCAAAGGCACGGCGTGAGCAAGGCTGTCCCGTCAAGCAGCCGTGGACGAGGCAGCCTGGTCGAACCATCCCACAGTGGGGTGTACTCACAGAGACACAGGACGACGGGCCACAAAGAGACCTACTGACTCTCTCCAAGCCCACAGGAGACCCGCCTGCTTCCAGGGACTCCTGTGATCACGGCTGGCACCTTACTACTCAGTGACAGACACGTGATGTAAAAACACGGCTCCTCCCCAGTGGCTGTCGTCCTCCACAAGCCCCAGACACAGGAGAACTGGAATTTTAAGGAGCAAAATGCCTTCTCCCAGCAGAACTCCTGCTGTCTCACCAGAACCCTCACTTGCAGCTCCAGCCATCCTCTACCCGTTGAACCCTCAGCCCTCGCCCATCCACAGCCTCTGCAGGACCACACAGCAATCCCCCCATCAAACAGCAGGTGCGTTCCAGTGATGCACCTGGTTGGAAGAAAGTCTGTTCACAAAGATAAGAGATGAGCCCCAAATCTACAGAACGAATTTCAATGCACTCTCAGAAATGCAGTTACCATATTATTGTTAATAATCATAATCTCCACAACAGCAAGGATCTATCAAGGCTCACCGTGTGTCAGACCCAGTGCTAGAGTTCTCCTAAATACAGTGTATTATTTAACATTCTGAATAACCTGAGAACAAATGGATGGTTGCCGGAGGGGAGCCAGGTGGGGTGGGGGGATGAGCGAAATAGGTAAAGGGGATTAAGAGGAAAGAACTCCCAGTTATGAAATGACTACGTCTTGCGGATGTCATGTACAGCATGGGGAATACAGTCAACAACAGAGTGATAACCTTTGTATGGTGAGAGATGCTTACTAGACTTATCCTGGTCATCATTTCACAATGTACAGAAATAGCGAATCACCATGTGGTACACCTGAAACCAATATAATATTATAAGTCAATTATACTTTAATTTTTTTTTTAAATCTGAGACTTAGACTTTTTCCCCTCTTTAACAAATTATGAAGCTGAGATGCAAAGAATCAGTAATTTGCCCAAAGTTATTCAGACAAAAGAAAGGAGAAGACAGGAGTAGAATTGAGATGATCTGACTCCAAAGCCCATCCTTCATCCTGAGATGGTATACAGAAAAAAATCAGAGGCTAATTTTTTAAATTACATATAAAAGTCTAAAAGCTAATGCTTACTGAGTATTTCTCATTCTGCAGACACCATGCTAAGCACTTCACATGAGTGAATGCATTTAATCTTCACAAAAAAATCTAAGTAGATATAGTTATTGCCCTCATTTCACAGATGGAGAAACTGAAAGTTGAATAGACTAAGTTACATAAGATCACACGGTGGGTTAAGGACCAGAACCTGGGGAGAACTTCTCTCTCTGTGGATCTAGGAACTTGAACTGAAACCTGCAATGTTCTGCAACAGACCAGGAGTCACGAGTAGCCACATGAACACGAATGTGAGCTGAGCATAGCTGTCCTGACTCGCACTACTGTCAAGCCCCAATGAGAGATCAGGCAGGTAAATAAGGGCCCGGAAACCGCAGGAGGGGGCCAGAGGCTGCTGGATGCCCCCATCCTTCACACGGCGGGCTTCAGGAGGTCCTGGGTCCCGGCCTGACCCTCTGCCCAGGGCCACCCGCTCTCATTTAGGGCTGCCGACGTCCTCCAAGGAGGGTTCTCTTTGAACGGGGGTGGCAGGGAAACGCCGACCCCAAGCTTGAAGGGAAAAAAACACAAGAGCAAGCGAGCTGTATTCCAGTCCCTCCTCCCCAGATTCTCCCAGAAATGCATGAATTGTGAGAAACGTGCCTTTGGCCTGAGATACACGTGATCCTCGTTATTCAGAGTCGACATCTACGCGTTTGCCTACTCACCAAAATTCACTCGTGACCCCCAACATCAATATGTGTGGTGCTCTCAGAGCCAGCCACAGACACGAGCAGAGCAGCAAACACTGAGTCACCCACACGTGGCCCCAGCTGAGGGGGACAAGCGTCCCTCTCGAGGTCTACTCGGTGCCACGGATTTTGCATTTTTTGCTTTCTGTTGGTGGTTTCACTGCGTAAAATGCCTCCCAAGAGCAGTGCTGAAGGGCCGTCTGCTGTCCTAAGTGCAGGACAGCTGTGACGTGCCCTTACGGAGGAAGTGCGTATGTTAGATGAACTTCTTTCAGGCGTGAGTTACAGGGCTGTCGGCCGTGAGTTCAGGGCTAATGAGTGCACAGTACAGATTAAATAAGATGTCTTTAAACAGAAATACATGGAAAACAAGCTTACATATTGATCAGCTGACAGAGATGGGACCAGGGGCTCCCAGGAACCTAACTCCTCATCTCCCTTAGGAGCGACGCTTTGGGATCCCACAACTCAGGCACTGCGATGCTTCTGCAGGCCACAACTGCCACAAATAATGAGAATCGGCTGTAATTTGGTCTCCAGCCCAGAGAATGCCTGTCTACTGCTTCCTGGCTTTGGAAGCTACATGCCATTGAGAAATCCACTTAAGCCTCATTTTTGCTCTTTAGAGAATGAGGGTCACCACAGCCTCTGCCTCACGTGACAATCCGGTGAGGCCAAGTGTGTAGCATGACGCTTGGCACACAGTACGTAAGGTCAAGGGACGGGAGCTGCTGCCACTGTGCTCATCACCAGCACCTCTTGCTGGGTGGGGGGCGTCTCACGAAGCCTGTCAGGACCCCTCCACCCTCTCAGGCTAATTCCAGGAACCACCCAAGCTCTGGAGGACTGTGTCCTGTGGTTAACACAGGTGATGCCACGGCTACAGCTCTGTCAGGCTCCCCCCAGCCCACGTCAGGCTCGGGAGCCCCAAAGAGCCTGGAATCACCTCCAGGAGAAGGCCCTCTGCCTCCCCCACTTCACCCCGGCTGGGGTGGCCTGTGCTGAGAACTACAAGGTCCCTGCCCCGCCCTCCTGTCTCCCGCCCCTGCCTCCACAGCTCAGCTCGCCTTCCCACGCTTCACCCTTGCCACAACCCTGCCAGCCCTGCCTCTGCAGCCCAGGCAGTCCCCCCTCTCCAGGCCCCTCCATCCACTTCCGCCCGGCCCCTCACCCGTCCTGGATGGCATCACGCCCAGCTCACGCAGCGGGCACGTTCCTCCACACGTCACCAGTCACCACGTTATGTTGTCGACACGCTCTTCTCCATCCGCCTCCTTCATTCTTATCCCTTCTCATTGCCCTGAACAAACCCTGAGCAAGGGGTACAGTTTACGCTCTAGGTCACTGGAATAAACTTTCACCCAGGCTCCCAACTGCTGGCATTTCTCTACCCCGAGGCTCAGTTCAATTTTTCTGAAGCACAAGCCTAGCAACACCACTCCTGCCCAAAACCCTCACTCGTTGCCCTTTGATCCCAACATCAAGTACACGTTTGTCAGGGGATGCGGCCACATCCCCTGGCCTTTCGCGGCTCCTCCCCTGCTTCCTGCAGATGGCGACTAGACAAACGGCCTTGCCTCCGTCCCCGAGCACACTCAGCACCCGCCTGACATCTCTGCTGGCTCAACCTGTCACCTCCTTCTCTGAAGCCTTTCCTGAGCGCCCCAGTGACAACAACAGAAAATGATGCCTTGCTCTCCTGGGTCACCACTGAACCCTGTTCCTACTTCTGCTGAGGAATTTACATTCTGCCCTAATAGAGAAATGTACGGATTGTTTTAACACCTATCTGGACCATCAGACCTTGAGGATAAGAACTGAGTGTGACTTGTCTTCACTCCTCGATAGTGAGCACGTAGTAGGGCCACATGTCCATGTGTTTAAAGAAGTGGTTCTGGAGAGTTTTCTTGGTCACTGAAGAGTGACTGTAATGACTGCTTATTTTCAGGTCGGTGGTGAATGTTGGGAGGTCAGTTCTAAGTGACTGTGAATGGAGAGGGGATGGAGTGTATGTGGTCCCCCACCCAGTCGGGGACCTTCCAAGCACAAGGCCCCCATCTCTTCCCTCCTCTAGGCTCCTCTTCAATACCTGGACTGGAGATGTGGAGTCTCCAATATCCAAAAACATTTCATTTACTATGATTTTTATCCTCAAGGATCAGAAAGATGTCACCCTATCGCCCAATCACTCAAGAAAGACTGATTTTCCTTTGTTATTTGCTGCCCTTCAGATAGAGAGATGAAGAGAAAAACAGGTCAAATACCAAAAAATCATCATCACTGTTAGATCTGTGAGTGGACCTCAGGTGCCCGGCTGGGTAAAGCAAGGCTTTTGGGGCGGGAGGTCAAAGCAGAGGTCATCTGGAGGCAGGAGAAGGAAGGGCGCCCAGGTACCTGCGCCGAGCAGGTAACACCTGGGTAACGCATTTGGCTCCAAGCTGGGGCCAGCTAAGGTGAATGGAAAGGACACTGGCTTATGCCGTTTGCTCTCTAAAAACAGAAAGCGTGCAAATTCGTCCGTCAAGACAGCATTTTCCTTGGAACCAAACTTCAGCAGAAATCTACTGTGAGAGATAGTGTGGAGCTGCAATTTACAGGATTTACAAAAAAGACTCCAAGTGGCACCACCGCTAAAGGAAAAATGGCTTCGACCCCATTTTTATAAGCGGTAGAAAAATGCCGTTCAATTGCCAGGTCTCGTATTGACCCTACATAAAGGCAGAGGACATCACATTCATTTCCGGTGAGCGGAAGGCATTTCTTCATGGAAGATGATGTCATTTACCTGTCATTAGTATGGCATGCGCTCTGAAATGTTTCTCCAGTGGTCGCGATGGATTTGAACCTAGCCAGCCCCATACTCTTAACTAATCCCCTTGTTGCCAAGGACAAGCTTCTGCAGAAGCCTGTGTGTGACGAGAGACCCCACCTCCTGCCACTGAAACAAAGGGAGCCCGGCCTGCCGACCTGGGGGTCCCAGGCTGAGAAACACAAACCCCTAACAAAACTACATCGGTCAGCACAAAACTCAGACCTCCCTCATGGCAAGCAGGATTTATCTGACCAACATTTCCCAGTTTTGTCTCTGATCTTCACCTTTGAAGGGGTCTCCGGGATGTCCCAGTGCAGTTCAGTGTGGCCGTTTCTGAAAGGAGCTCCTTCGTCAAGTCCATGTTAACCATTTCCTGCCTGGCTTAAGACAGGACAAGCTCAAAGAATCGCTTGGGTGCACACTCCTCACAGGCAGTGAGGATATCTGTCTTCCTGACACCCTAGCCCACAGGAAGGACTCACTTAATATTAGTTCAATTAATAAGACGCTTCTTCTCTGTTGCCCCAGGAAGAAATTTAAGAACAATTTACTGATGTGGGACCTCAAGACACATATTCCTTCTTTCTGTCTAACGGGAAGGACAAGACTATAAACGTCTTCTAAATAAAACAATCTAAACAGATGCAAACAGAAAAGATGCACGTTCAAAACTGAGCTTTAAACAACTACAACATCTCTGTCGACACATCCTAAGACATACATACCGGCACCCTCAAGGGTACGGCCCTTTCTTCAGACCCTCACCTAATATTTCTCAGTCCAGGTCCTTGCCACCCGCTTTCAACTACATGAAAAGCAAACGCTAACCAATTCCTTCTCAGCTCTCCCTCCTGTGACCCCACCCTCACCAAACCCAAGTTGCTATTAGCCCTACTTTCCCATGTGAGTTGGGAATCACTGTTCTGAAACTTCCCAAAGAATACAGAGCTTAAGTCCATCCTGCATAGGACTTACTGCTGCCAAAGAACAACCTCCTCAAGAGAAGAAATGCCACGTTCATCGTGTGGATCACGCCGGGGTCAGGGCGCCACTGGGAACTGCCACGGTGCTTGTATTCTCATTCCTAAACTGGGAATCTTGGTATCTATTATGTAATTCTTTGCTTCTTTTTGATATCTGAAACAATTTCAGATTCATTTTTTCATCCCTCTTCCTGGTAGGGAGAGGCTTAGGAAAGGGACTATAATACAAAGGGAAAAGGACAGAAGGGCACTTGCCCTGTTCTTCAAACTTGTGAAATTTCTCAGTTGTCATCTCCACTGGTGGCACGTGGTGGCACTGGGTCTTAGGAGTAAGACGGGTCTGAGTTTGAGTCCACTCTTTCCCTCATCAGTTCTATGACCTTGGGCACTTTACTTAACTTCTTTAAGCTTCAGTTAACTCAATAATTAAGTGGTAAAACAGTTAACACGATTAGCAGAGTGGTGGGTACTAGTAAGCTCTTAATAACCCCAGCTGTCATCTTCATAATCCTCATAGCCAGCTCCTCCTCTGGTTCCTCCCATCGTGCATCTGCAAACCAACACCACTGGTATTAACCCAACCACGCGGTGAACCCTCAGGACAACAGGAGCCCAGCGATCAACACAGATGCACACAGCCCCCCTCCACTCTCCTTGTGTGGATGAGTAAAGGACACGGCGGCTGGGTGCAAACGGCCATTAGCCCTGTTCTCTCTACAAATTCAGTTTCCACAAGAGAATGGCACTTCCCAAAATAACCCAAGCAGACAGAGGCCCACGCCTCTGGATTCTGACTCCCTTAAGCGGCATGTAATTTCTAGATTTGTCTTCTCTTTAATCTAATTTTCTAAAGCTAAACAGATTAGGAAAGTATCTCTATTATTGAATGAATAAATGCTTTTCTGCATCTATCTACTCATGAATGCACAGGTCTCCCTCGCACTACATTTGGCAAGTTAGAAAAACCTTTCTGTGAATTTAGGGCAAAAGACCTGGTTTGGGTAAAGTTAGAAGGCTGTCTATCATCTACAAGACCACGGAAACTCTGCACTTCATAGAGTTCTTCCCCCAAATATTTCTAGACCTATGCACTGGGCACCACGGGCCCCTTATCTGACCCACAAGGGTAAATGACTACATCTCATCTGGACTCGAGTGAAGAAGCGATTGCTGCGAACCTGTAGAAAGTCCAAGCTGGACATGAACCACGTGTACAGGTGGTCCCAGCTTCCCCTTAGCAGTAACTGCGTCCACATGACCCTGACCTCGGGGCATCTCCACTCACTTGAAGCCTCCAGGGAGATGGGGGCACAGCCTCCTTGAACCAGTTATAAGTTAAGCAACCCTTTTAAGCTCACTTTGTCCCTCCTGCTGAACTACTGGGCAAAAGGAGTCACAACGTTTTTTTGCATTTCTCTGGTGTGTTGCGCTCTAAGGGCTTTTACGGAAATGATCTTATTTTGCTCTAAAAACAACCCTCTGCAGTTCTGGAGATGGCTGCTGGCGACAGCTGCACAACATGAACCCACTGAACGCCACCGAAATGCGCTAAAAATGGCTGAAATGGTCAATTCTATGTTATGGATATTGTACCACAATAAAAAATATTAATTAAAAATAAAACGGCCCTTTGAGGCAGCTGGGAAATACTGAGTACAACGCTCTTCCCTTGAGCATCGTGGCCTCAGACCCTGACATGGCCCCACTGGCGAAGCCTGGTCTCACCAGAACTCAGGTTGGGCCCCAAAGGGAGCGAGTTCCTAACAAGGCTGCCTGATAAGGATGCTAGTCGGATGGCCTGGAAAAGTCACAAGTTCAGAGAAAAAACCAGCTGTGGCCACGTAGGACAATGTGGTACTTTTCTATCCAGCACCCAACTGCTTGCCTACTTACAAATATTCAGAATCTGGAGAAAAGGTTATTCCATAAGTCTATTCACTCTAATCAGCAATAATCCAATTATCCACCCTAAAAATTTTCCCGAGTTCATATCAGAAAGTTAACTAAAAACTAAATACCAAGGGCTCTAGAAGTCAGAGCCCAACTTATTTTAAACGTTAGACAACTCAATCACACTCTGCATTTTGTAGGGAAGAGAGACATGGTGTGAGAGTGAAATAAAATAACTGATGTGAAAGTATATAGTTCCAAGGAAGTAAGATAAAAATCAAACACCCCACTGCTCAGACCACTAGAAAGAGATAGAAAATGAATAATCCAAAAGGGCAGAAAATCCATATGTATTTTCTGTAAAAAGAGCTGAGCTTTGTACAGTATTTTACCATTTGCAAAACACTCTCACACACATTATCTCACTTGACTTTTCCAAACACCCTGTGAAATAAACTATTATTAATGTTATTATTCTCATTTTATAATGGGGGGAACACAAGTGCAGAGAGTGTGCATCGTGGCCCCAGGTCACCGAATCCCTAAGTGGCAGGGCTGTGTCCTGCGCCAGGCTTTCTGTTGTGAAAAGCTGGGCTGGTGCTACTGTAAACAACAGTAACCCTCTTCATTCAAGTTGTTTTGATGGGATTGGTCTTAATGTGACTGAGGTTTGGAGGATTCACTCCAAACAGCAGATTAACAACAACAACAAGAAAAAGCCCAAGGGAAGATGCAAGTCTCCCTCAGGCTGACTCTCCCACTCAAGGAATCTCCTTACAAAAACAGCCCTTCTCTTGCAGATGGGTCCTCTTTCAAGCCTTCAGTGAGTGGGAAACCGGCGAGCACGAGGTTTTCAAAGGCAACCTCTGGGAAGTGCACCGAGGCTGCACACGATACTCACGGCAGAGAGTTCTCCGTGCAGCGGCCAAGCAGATTTTGTGCTGGAGTCAGTGCTGAATCCCAGCCTCCAAGTCAGTAGGGCCACAGGAAAGCCAAAGGCACAGACTCCACGAAGGTGGGAAAAGATCCCGGAAACAGTACATCACAAGGGTTTTAGCATCCTGAGAGCTACAGCCAGAGCAGGCAGGCAGCTGCACCGGGTAGGTGGTCGGTCTCTCCAATAGCACACACTGCATCTCATCTTGGATCCCCATCTCCTTGCGAAGACAAGAGATATTTTCCCATTTACCACTACTTGCCTGGAGTTATGTCAGCACCAGATCTCCTGGGTCTGACAAGGCAGCGTGAGCCAGAAAGAGCAGCCAGACCTGGGATGCGCAGGGGGGGCTGACCCAGCAGCTCGGGCCCCTGCCCCACCGTTGGCGCATAAAAGGAAAACTGCTGAGACGCCCGGCCCCGTGGCTCCCGCCCAGCAGGCGTCCACAGAAACCCTGAACCACAGAGCCTCTCGCCAGCTGGACATCTGAGGCCAAAGCAGGGTAGGATTTGTAAGGATCAACCAGCCTCTCCCCTCTCTACCCAAGCTGGCGTGTGGTTCGACTCCGGGAAAATCCTGAGTTCGGGTCTCCACCCCAAGCGCTCTCATCCACACTCTTTCCCACAACTCTGGCAAGTCTTTGCTTGCCGTCTTTGCTGCTATAGTCGAAGCTCTGTGGGGATGAGAGGTGCCTAATTTTGGTGTGGTGATTGGCGAGCTCAAGTGCCAGACCGCCAAGGCACAAAGCTGGGTCTCTACCATTTACTGTGACCTTGGGCCATGGTCTGAATCTCACTAAGCATTTTTTATCATCTGTGAAATGGACTTACCTAACTCAGTTATATGAAGGATCGAACCAGATAGTGCCCTTAGTATGCTGCCTGGCCCAAAATAAAGACCTCAAAAAATGTTCCTCAGCGCTGTTCTCAATCTGTCTCATCCTCCATTGTATTGTCTCTAGCACAGGGCCAGACACACAATTAGCCGTTTGAAAAAAGTTTACGAGTGAAACTCTGTTCAAGACCAACATAATCCTATACGTACAAATTACCTTGATTGGTTTGTTTTAAATGTTTCTACTTGGAGTTATCAGTTATCTTTTAAGGGGCCCCTAAGGTCACAGGAAGAAACCAGAATCTGCAGTAGGCAGCACTGGATGGAATAAACTAAGGACAGGTCCCCATAGGAGATCAACCTCTTACGGTAGCCCCCTTTCCTTTATTATATTTCCAAAGGTAATTTTATATGTAATGTCATCACACCAATAACAAGTGGAATTGGACGAATATGCACCCTGTATTAATTTCAAATAGGTGATACTTAGAATGAGCTGGTAAACACTACTTCCACTAAAACTACTCTATAATTCTAGACTCACGTTAACGATATCCCACGGCTGATTCTGTCCACTTCCACAAATATTTACCGGCCCAAATCTTCTGCTTTCCAAGCATTCTCCTAGGTGCTGTGTTGGATGCATACGCAGAAGATAAAAGCACAGCCATCCTGTAAGTGACCACACACTGGGTGTCTTACAGCAACAGACGTTTCTTCTCTCCCCATTCTGGAGGCTCAACTCTGAATCTGGTTTCTGGCAGGGATGGTTCCTGCTGGAGGCTCTGAGGGAGGGTCTGTTCCCTGCTCTCGAGCTGCCGAGGGTGGCTGGCAGTCCCTGGTGCTCCCTGGCTTATAGACACATCCCTCCAATCTCTGCCTCCGCCATCTTGGTGCTTCCTGGGTGTCTGTCTGCGTCTTTACATCTTCCCTCTCTGTGTGCCCCTGAGTCCAGATTTCCCTCTTCTTCTAAAGACACCAGTCACTGATCAGGGCCCACTGTAACCCAGTATGGCCTCATCGTAACCTGATCACTCCGCAAAGACCCTACTTCCACATAAGGTCACGTTCTCGCATACTGTAAGTCAGGACAGGACATGGGCGCGTGTTTTCAGAGGACACAGTTCAACCCACGATAAATACCCTTCAGGACTGTAATAACAACAAGAAAAGCCAGCACGTATGTAACACTCTCCGTGTGCCAGGCACCACTCTGGCTCGTGGGTCACTCATGTCATCCTCGCTGGGATTCTGGGAAGTAAATATGACTGTCATCCTCCACACTTTACAGGCAGGAAAGACGAGACAGGAAGTAACTCAGTCAAGGCCGCGCAGCCTAGTTTTGAGGTCTGGCCAGCCGGTCACTCCTCTGCCCCATGTCCCGCAGCGGGGAGCGGGGAGCGGCGCAGGCACACACTGCTCTGGTCGGTGCGCTGGGATTAGGCATTTACTGTATTCAATTCAAAGGTAAACAAATACCATGAAATGCCAGAGGCAGTACTAATTTTTGGAGATATAAAATTAAAAACAGAACAAAACAAAGGCACAGGCCCTGCTCTGATAAAGCCTAGTCTAGAGCAGAATAATAAGATATAAACACACAGTAGCAATGCAACGTGTTAAGATGAGCTGTAAACATATGCAGAAATTATGGAAATCACCGTGGGAGATGGAGCCTGCCATTTTAGAGTCTCTACGCGCACGTGTGTGTTTCCCGCCCCCAATCGGATGACAAACGCCTCGAGATGATCTCTTCCGTTCCCTTGCATTCATCCTAAAAGGCTTTTACGGTGCTTGCTGCACACGGGACACTCAGGAAGGGTGCTCATCAGGGCTGCCTGCTCAACCAAGGGTGCAAAAAAGATGACAGAGCCTCAACTGTGTTTTCCCCCAAAGACCCTGCTGCCCCAGCTGCCGACACCCCTGAGAGAGATGGGTGGCGCCTGGAGGTGTGAAGCGCAGGGACACAATTTGTCCTGGAGTCTCAGATACTCGGCAGAGCTCTCAGGCAAACCTGTCTGGTCTGAGGTGTGTGGGCTATGCTTCGGGGCTCGGGGGATGCCAGGCAGATGGCCCAGAAGCCTCAGCCTGGGGACGGCAGCGCCCACGCTCCTTCCTCCTGCTTCGCTTTTCCCTGGCCGACTGGGTAAGCAGACTGGGGAGGTTTTACGACCTGCGTGTTTCCCTTCAGTCTCCATCAGCATTTGGAGCTTCCTATTCAGCAACATGGGGTATGAGACAAATCCAGTCAACGTGACAAAAAAGACACCCCTGGCTACAAGGTCGGGGGACTCCTCGTGTCCAGGCGCCCCCCCGGCGCGGCCCGGAACTCTGCGTCCAGTCTCTCTCCTCACCTGTGTGCCCTCCACGTGGTCCGGCCCTCATGCTGGGGGCAGCAGAGCGAGGGTGCTGCCGGGGGCTGCCCTGGGCCATGGGCAGGGACCACAGCATCTGTTTTGTACCGACATCCCCCAAATTCCGGAGCCTTTCCTAGACCAGATTGTGTCCGTCCCTGCAGAGGTGTGAAGATCCAGTTTCCTGCCTCTTCACCTGATGCTCTTCTTCTTACGAACCCTCTAACCCCAGGCCTAACCTGCCACCAGCTAAAGGGCTTCACACAGAAAAGAAGGCCTTGTCGAAGCACAACCCAAGCAATGCAGCCCCGTCAAGGTAGAGACCTGACCTCCACCATCAGAAGAAACCACGTTTCCACCTTTCAGGGCAGCTCTATTGTTCCCTTCGTTTGGGTCTGGTCTTGCTTCCTAGTTATGTAACAGGTCCCCTGGGCAGGGCCTCTGTTTAACTGTGTGCTGTCTGCACTGCCCGGCACATACAGTCCTCGATAAACATACTGTTATGATAGATCATGACAGTAATCACAATTCAGCGCACATTCCTCTGACGTCCGGCAGCCTCGAGCGCCAGGCACACACACACCGTCCCCTGGACCTCCCTAAGAGCTTAGGGTAAGGACCTACATTTAACGGATGCATATCTGAGCTGCACCTCCAAACCTGCAGAGATTGGAGGGTAATTATCTTCTATCCTCACAGGGAGCAGGACGTGAGACCATGCTCTCTCCCTGCAGAAAGAGTGAATAAGAGCTGGGTAGAGATTAAAACGATCGAGGAAAGAGAAACAGTATTAAGACCGTAGTTTTCTCAGAGACGGCAAAGACCACCGCAAGGGCTGACCCAATGGCAGAAAACCTGTTCAAGCAAAGATAAGAAAAATCATTTACTGGGCACAGTAATTTAGGCTGTGGGAGGTGAGCTCTCCCTGGGTTGTCCACTGGATAAATGCTGTCAGGATATGCTGTGAGCTGTGCCAGTGAGATGTAATAATTGAATTTGTTTTCATTTAATTTGGAGGGCCTTTAATTAAAAGCCAGGCTTGTGTGTGCAGAGAGATAAAGCTGGGCCCACGGACACTGGGGGTGACTGGGGTGTTGAATGCAATAATTAATCGTGAATTCAGAGGTCAGGAGACAGCCACTATCTTTGTGAAATCAGCACAGCGAGCTGCCCATCCAGCTGGAATAGACGCAGAAGTGGCGGAAACATAACACTGAAGTGATTTTTCGAAACCTTCATCACAATTACAGAGTAGCGTAGAGGTTAATTTGTGAAGTTCATTAATCAGAGAAATAAATACATCAGTGATCACCTGGTGGAAGACAACCCGGAGAAGTCTGGTTTTCCAGCCACAATTCCCCAAAACCTTCACTCAATTTCAAAATGGAGTGGAATCCAAACTGAGGTTGGTCCTGCCTACCTTCACTCACCTTCAGACAACTAAGCAATCTATTTCTCCCCATCAGGTCTGAGGTTCAACCCATCCACCTGTGACCGCTTCAAGATAATGCAAACCGTCTTAGAAGGACGGATCTAACATCGAGAATAAGCCACAAGATAAATTCTAGGACTTACGGTTTCTATTAGCATTCAAGAAGTCAACATCTAGAATTAGTAGCAAAAGACAGAGTTTCAGTTAATGCCCAATAGGAATCCAAGGAATTAGGATAAGAGGGTCAGCACGAGTCACCAACCTTCAGATGCAGTTGTATTTCATGATGTAAGGCAAGCAAGTACGGATTTTATGCTTACGTGTGAATGTGCTGCCCTGAAAGATGACATTCCATTAGAGGCACATTTTGTGCTCGAGAGAGCTTTATATGGGGACCTATCCCAGCCTGTAATGTGGGCTGGTAGAAGGAAGCTTCCTTCCCGTCCTCAGTGCAGGGGGCCATGGCTGGGTCTACATCCCTGTGTAGAGCTGCCATCATGCCCAAGGATCTGCAGGTGTGAGCTCCCCACTGCAAAAGATGGGCTGCCCTCTAACACCCATGCAACCAGGCCCGTGCCCAGACCTATTCTGGAAGGTTGCCGCTTTCAGCTCCTTTCTCTCTCCGTTATAACTGCTCCCTAGAGTAAGGAAGTTTTACATGTTGGAGGATTTCCTCAGACAGGGGAAAGAGAACTAGATCAGAGGGTGTCCAACAGAATTATCTGGGGTACTTTTTAAAATCCGTGAACTAATATTCTCCTCAGACCTCCTGAACCAGGATCTCAAGGGCCTGAGGCTCCTGGTAATTCTCAATCACCCTCAGGGAGGAACCACTGGACAGGATAAAGCCCAGGGTCCCTTTCATGTATAAAGCCGTGTTATTCTGGGCGTTTCTAGAGGCCGTACACTCACTGTGTGCTTAGCAATCTGCTGTCCTAGAAAATAACCAGAGTCAGAGGATTGGAAACTTTAGTTCAATCATCTCTCTGGTGACTGAACACCCTCTAGTACATCCTTCCAACCATCATCCATCCTCTGTTGATGTCTTGGTGTTTGACCAGACTTGGCTACCAGGCCCCCTGCATGTCCCTGGCGCTCCTGGAAGACAGAAGCAGCCACTTGTATGTCCCTGAGCAAAGAACAGGCAGTTCTGAAGACAAATCTGGGTTGCAGAAAAAGGAAGCGGTAACAGGTTAGAACACGGGTCTCTTCCCAGAAGAACCAATCAATACATCACGATTGCTGCTTCACAGACGAGGAAACCAAGGCAGAGAAATACGACTGCTCACAGATCTAGGAGCTGTGATTCCAGACCTGAGTGCTAACCTGTGTCACAGAGGAACTGCCCCCAGCTCTCACCCCAGTGCTGTTTACTGGCTAAGTAGGAAGTTTATAAAACCTGATCGAGAAACTAATGATATGATTAGAGGAAAACTTTAAAAATCTTTGGGGTAAGGTGATAAGAGTTTAGAACTGTCAGTGAAAGTATTCACTCCAGAAATAGAAACTAAAAGCACCTAGTTTGCCAGTAGGAATAAAGATTTCAACATCAACGTTTTCTTTAACATTAGCTCTAAGCATCATAATAATTGCTACCGTAGAGCTCCTATCATGTGACAGATACTTGGTGCCTTGTGTATATTTTACCCTTCGATTTTTCTGCCAATCATAAAAGGTATTCTCATCCCTGATTTACAGCTGATAAAACTGAGAGCTGGACAGTCGTCCAAGGCCCCGGAGATAGTCGTAGGTCTGAGTGTCCCCTCAGCCTGTTCAGAACAAGGAATCTTGTTTCTGGAGTTAACTTCTTAACCAAGAAACTGCCGAGTGCCTTCTAGGCGCTGCAGACACAGACGAAGAAACTAGAGTAGCATCTGCCCTTGTGGGTCATACAGTCCAGGCAGGTGGGGAGAGAAAAAGAGAAAACTCAGTAACATCTGATTTCATCCCTGAAAAAATACTGTATGCTATGGGAACATACAAGGACAGATGTCCACCTGCAGACCTGGCCCAGGTAACAGGCAAAGAAAAGATGCCCTGGACAGTGAAGGAGGAGAGGAGAATGCATGAGGTCGAGGGGACAGCACCTGTGACCCCTCAGGACAAAGCAGAGCGCAGAACCTGAAATAGTCCGGGTGACAGGGACACCCCCTACAACACACAGGAAAGTGACGGGAGGTGAGACAGCAGTGGTCAGTACACAGCTGACAGTATTTCTGGTTACATCAGGAGCACCCAGCACAGGGCCTGCAGAGCCGCTCCCAGCCCTGTGGGGTGGGCGGACATTGGGCCACATCTGGACTCGAGTCCTACACCCAGGCTGGCCTGGCCTCGTGAGTGTCCAGAGTTCTCCTATCGGTCTAAGACTCCCACCTCCTTAGGGTCCCGGGAAGCACGTTTTTCGGGCAAGAAACCCTGTGTCTCCAGGAGCTCTGTAGTCCTGTGTCTTTCTCTCTAGGTTATAATTGTTCCCTCGAGGAGGGTTGTGGAGTATGCTTTGGTTTCTCTTTCTCCCTGGCTCTATTTTGGGAACTGGTTTAGAAGTTGCAGGGTTTTTGTTGCCTTTTTTTTTTTCCCCTTGACTGAAAGCACACATTAAGGAAAAAAATGCCATTCTCATCGGCTCTTTTGATGTTGCCAGGAGACAAAGCAAGTAATAGCAAGTCTCCAAATGGGCTTTACGGAAGAAACATATTTTAAATAAACCCTTCAAGCAGAAAGCATCACTTGGAGATGGGCTGTACATTCTCATCCGCCTCCTCCTGCATGAGAAGGACTCTCTTGGGCCAGTAAGCAAGTAATGTAGGAATCGCGCTTAACTCTTAGAAACGGCAGGACCGCCCATCCCAGTGACCCAGACTCAGAGGCACCCAGACCAGGCACGGTCCCCAAAAGTTACCCCAACACTTTCTATTCCTTCCCCAAGCTTCCTTGCATTTTGACCTTCCTTGGTTCAAGACAAGCAGCCTCCAGAAGATAACTGTTTTGCCAACTATTTAGGATTTATTCTCCCTGTATTTCTTCTTACCTGTATTCCAGGAAGGCCACCAAGCTTCTGCATCCTTGCCTGAGGAGGACGTTTGTGATTTGGGCCCAGTGATTCAAGGACAAACTCTTGCCCTTCCTTTTCAGAGGTCTAAGCTCACGGGGCATCAAGGAGCTCAAGGAGCGGGGAGGGGAGTGACGAGCAGCAAAGGGGGTGGGAGATCGCCCGAAGCTAACAAGAGGACGGATGGCTTCGAATTCCCCGTGTAGTTAGACCCACGGCCAGGAGGAGCCCCCTCACAGGGCCCCGTGGACTTGGGTAGATATCAGAGCGGCCATGGAGGGAGGTCAGGCAGACTCCAGTTGCCCGAGCTCAGCCTGGAAGCTGCAGAGCTGGTCGACTTCAAAGGCCATAGAGGACATGGGTGACGGGGCCTCAGTGATACCAAGGTGGAATACACGCTACAGCCCTGTGGCCCTGCCTGAGACTCCGGAGGCCTTGGGACCCTGGGGACTGGAGGTAGAGGGTGGAGGATGGGTTGAGAAAGCCCGTGATTGAATTTCCCATCACCTTGGGAAGATACAGCCTCAAACTTGGATGTAGTGTGACTTAATTTTTTAAAGCATAGGCCATACTTGTTTCATATCTGAGTTTTTGGAGCAAGAGTCATACCAACTCCTTAGCCCTGACCACTTTTTTTAAGGAATCGTTGAAAAGGGGTTTGATGAAAGAACCAGAGTAATTCTGAGATCTCCTCTGAAAGCAGCCTCGGGCATGTCAGCACAGTCCCATAGTGCATTCCCCAGACACCGGGCCCAGGACGAGACAGGAAGAGGAAGGCCATGGCCCAGACAGGATGCAGCTCACCAGGCCCAGAATGCTGGCTCCCAGTTTAGGGGAGATGCTCCCTGACTTCAGTCTAACGCTGCTCCTTGACTCCGGGCCTGTCACCCCGCAGTCTCAGGAGCACCCACAATGGCTTTCTCAACAACTTAGACGTTATTCATGTGATTCTCACAACAAACCTGAGAGGAAGGGAAGACAAGTATCATCTCAACTTATCAACGAGGAAACACTGGGCTCAGCTGGTGGAGCCCAAGATACAGCTCAACATCTCCCAGACATGTCTATGCTTCTACGTGGCTGGAGGTGGAAATAAACGAAAGCCCACGTCCACCTTTACCGAAACCTTCTCACATCGCCTGTAAGTGGAGTCATCACACCCGTTGCCTGGAACTTCATCTAAGCAGCTACCCAATGACCAATCCCTCCAGCTCTATCCTTTTACCACTGACTCATTCAGGGCCCCAAGAGGAAACACGTGGCACATTCAAATGGGTTAATTTGAGGTGAATGTAATGGAGGAACTGTCTGCAAAAGCAAGGGCTGGTTGTAAGGAAACCCTAATGTGTCATGCATGCAGCTCCCTTGAACGCGTCACTCCAAACACTGTCACCATCCCTAGCCCTGAAGCAGGGGAAATTACTGGAAAGTGACCTACAAAAAGGAAGGATTGGAAAGGCCCATCGAAGGGCAGCTGTGATCCCACAGCTGGGCCAGAAGAAGGAACCAGAAGAATCAATACCCAGACCTGACTCTCACCCTCCTACCTCCTGCCCCTCATTGGCCAAACCAGCTGCAGACCAGAGGGTCAGGGAGCGGCAAGACGCGGCTCCTGCAGGCCAGCGGTCGGGCCACTGGTACCTGGAAACACCTTACCTCCATCTTCAATACCGTGATGTCGGTTCATTATATCGAGGGACCCTACCGTTTTGGAGGTTTTATATTTGAGAACTATTTGCTAAAAATAAGAAACTGTCTCATTACCAGCAGCCCAGCTTATAAGACAAGGAGAGAAAACAGTCCGGTTTTCTCCATCTGTCCCCCATAACCCAACAACATTTCCCTGTGTAGTTTGCTGTTTGTGTCTCATGGTTGCTTCGGCCTTGATCTTGGGAAGGAAAGGAGGTAAATGAGATTGGGGTCAAGTAGCCTGCAAGGGGGATGGAGAGTCTGAGCAGCTTTTTATTGAGTGACTGCTGTATACAAGACACAACATTCTAAAACTAGTAAATGTGCCTTGATTTGAGGAGTGCCAAAAGGCTGTTTTCAATCAAAACTCTCTCCCCTTAAGGCTAAAATCCTTTCCTTTATCCTGGAGAACCTGCAAGAGTTCTTTCAGAAGACGTGTTATTCACTAAAATCGAGGCATGACTTAGAAGGACCACCACTCAGGCCACAAACAGAGGCAGGGACTGGGGAGAAAAGGACCAGGATGGCACATTTTGAGGACAGTGGCCCTGGGGAGGGCCGCGATTTCTGGGGAAATTAGAGAACATGGAATGGTGCGTAGAGTTGGGACGATGTTGGCAGGGGCGTGGTGAGGCTCTGGAGACCATGGGAAGACCGGAGGCCATTCCACAGGGACAGGGGGTGAGGGGTAAAAGCAGGGACAGAGGACTATGGAAGCCACAGTTCACTCTTTCTGAGGCTGACCTGAAGCCAGGCTCAAGGAAAGAGCAAACTAACCATCTCTCCTCGCCACACCACGTAACGTCCCGTGGCTGCAGGAAACCGGAGGTCTCTCCTGGGCCCCTACCAGGACCTCCACCTTCTTCCACTTGCGCCTGGGGATGTGGCCAGGATGAGAGCTGACTTTCTCTGCTAGGACTGTGCTTAATTAAACACTGTAATTAAAACCTACAAGAGCAATGGCGCCTGTCAGGGTGTGAAAGAAAAGCTAATACAGGTCCTTTCATCCAGCCCCAGGGAGGCCCAAGGACTTGCTGCTGAGGGAAACGGGTCTCAGGAAGAGGGGCTTCAGCCACGCTGCCTCTAAGCTGAAGATGAACAGACAGGGAAGGGCCCCCTCCTTCTCCTTCTCCCCGGAGCCACTTCAACGTGTCTGCTTAGAAGCATGGCGGCTTCAAGACGGCAGAAACACAACAGTTCGCAGCCATTCTCGTCTGTGTGTCTTTCTTGCGGCAGTTCCTCACCTGGAGCCGACTCTGCACCAAATGGTGGCACAGGCCCTGGGCTGAGCATCTGAACCATAGGGACAAGGGACCCAGGCCTACAAAAGCCTCTGGCACTTACAGTGGGACCTCTCACCCTAAGACCTGGATCTAAAAATATCCTTGGCGAGAATGACCTTCCTAGGGATTTATCAAAATCACGTTGATGCCTCTTTGGAATTTAGCCCCAGCTTCTCAGAAATGTTGCTACACCATCCTGTGGTTTGCAGGAGGAGAGGGTGGGGGATGGGTGGTGGGACGCACAGGGGAAAATCTCAAGGTCACTACATCACGTTCAGCTGTTCTGCCATCCACACACCAAGCGGAGACCCTGTGGGCCGCTGTCGGTTATAGACACGTGTCTGGGTCCTCGAGTTTGGTAGAGACAGAAACAAACCGAAGATCGCTGCCCTAAAATAAAGCCTGCTTCACACAAAGCCTCCGGCAAGTCAATCTGGCCCGTGAATTTAGGGACGCGTCTAACCCCATAGACTTTCAGAGGAAGCCGATTCTCCGGGCTTTGAGAACCCCCGCCACCACCCGTGAAACCCAGTTAACAGCCTGGATTCACCAAACACTAGTTCCCTGCTCTTTGCTGCCTCATCAGCATGGTGATTTGAACAGACTGTGTCATTTAAAAGCACTTCCTTTACCCCCCAAGATTCTCTGTGCCTTCTACCCCTCGCTGGGAGTGACATCCTGACCTTGGAGATGTTGTGATTCTAGAGATGCAGACATAGATACGGGACCAGAGAGTGACATCAGTTGTTGGTGGGGATCATTGGCAAAAGGACAACTGGGTGCTCAACACAGGGGGATCAGCCCAATCAAACCCCTCAACAACTCAAGGCAACAGGACAACAAGAATTTAAACCGTCTAAGGAAAGAGATGAGAACGTGAGTTACTTACAGCAGTGCTTCTCAAACTTTAACACCCGTATGAATAGCCTGGACTCAAATGCCCATCTTCACTCTCTAGATTTAGGATGGTGTCCAAAGGTTCCATGTTTCTGATCACCCTTTGGGGGGCAGGAATTTAGAGATCAATCAAGATATAGGTACCAGGAGCCACAACAGCACTGCAGGGAATGAAGGTCAACCAGGGGGAAGAGACAGGAGGCCACTGCCTGCAGCAGGCGAAAGCCCGAGGAGACAGACAGACCCACAGACTAGAGCTGTGGGGAAGTCGACACCAAGCGGGGCAGATGGGGGCCACAGGACAAGCTTAGCCGACACTGAAAGAGGCTGAAGCAAGGAGCGGGGGGAGGCAAGGAGCAGAATGCCGGAGGGTGTCAGGAAGTGACCCCAACCTACTGCAAGGGACAAAGGCCTGTCTGTGAGGGCCTCAGCCTCCCACTGGATCTGCTTCGGCCTAAGCCCTAAACCCTGCCCCTGACTCCCAGGGTCTCACAGTTCCTCTGCAGGGAACCTCAGATGCACATCTCCCGTCCCCCTCCTATTGCTGTCAACCTTGCGCAGTGTGTCAGCTCAGGCTACCACATCAAGTGTCACAGACACAGTGGCTCAAGCAACAGAAATGTGTTTCTCACAGTCTGGAGGCTGCAAGTCCAAGATCAAGGTGTCAGCGGGGCTGTGACCTTCTCTCAGTGTCCTCACTCGGTCTTCCCTCAGTCTGTGTGTGTCTGTGTCACAAGCTCTTCTTCTTATGAGGGCACCAGTCATATGTGATCAGGGCCCACTCCATATGACCTCAGTTTACCTTAATCACCTCTTTAAAGGCCTGTCTCTAAATAGAATCGCATTCTGAGGTCCTGGGGGTTAGGACTTCAACATATGAATTCTGGAGGCACACAATTCAGTTCATAACATTCAAGCTTGTTTGTTTGTTCGTTTAATAAAAACTACCTCCTGAATAGCTAATTCCTTCAGACTCCTGTGTAAAACTTGGACATGTTCATTTGTTCAAAGGGTTTTTATTATGCCATGTTGCTATTTAAGAACCATCACTAGCTGTTGACGATCCATTCACTTTCCTAATCTAGCACTTGGGGCCCCTAAGATCCCACCTCCTCCACTAATGCCTGCATGTTCTTGCCCAGCATGGAAATATCCCATATTCTACTGGACCTTCTGTTCACAGTGAAGAATTCTGCACATGGAGGACCTTATCAAGTATTTTCATCATATTTTCTAAATTTTCATACAGAGCTCAGTTATAGGGTTGGCCAAAAAGTTCATTCGGTTTTAAGTAAAAATAAGACATTTTTCATGTTCATGAAGAACTTTATTCACTACCTGAACGAACTTTTTGGCCAACAGAGTAGAACAATGACTATGTCTTCGGTTTCTTTTATATTCTACCTGAAATAGATGCCCACTTATTACCAGGTGATCAGTTCATTTCATGGGCTCATCTTGCTCTCAGATGTCTGGATTGTCCATACTACACCCAGGCACCACAGAGAAATCTAAGACGTGGCCCCTCTATTTGTCCCACAAACAGCCACGGAGCATCCACCAAGGACGACACTAGGTCTGCAAGAAGCATAGAAAATAAGGATGGTCTGAGCCTCCAAGAAACCCACGATGTTATGGGAAAGATAAGAACAAATATACACATAGCTGGAGACACGGAGCTAGAGGGGGTACTCTAAATGGGCCCGGTGCTTTACAAGCAATATCTGATTTTGTCTCCCCTGCAGCTCAAAAGGCAGCGTTGCTATTTCCATTTTACAGATGAAGAAACTGAAACGTAAAGAGGTTATATAATTTGCCCAAGATCACAGAGCTAGCAAATCCCTGGGACCTGGACTCTAAAATTCATGCTCTTGCCAATAGGAAATAGGGGAGAGACCACCCACTGAATATTCATTCCATGCTGTGCCTTATGTAAGGTATGTTCTATACGTTTTTTTCAGAAAAAATGTAAACAATTGGTAATGGGGGTACAGGGGGGGAATATGCAATTCTTCAGAAAGTCCGGCAAAGTTTTACGTTTGATTTCCTCCTTGAGAGACAAATACATTTGCTCTGATGGAAGAGGGAAGAACACATGAGGCAGAGACCTTCTTGGACAAAGAGCCAGCCTGTGAAATTTGCCGTCAGGGCCATGAGTAAGTCACCAGACATGGAGTGAGGTGGGAAATGTCAGCACTTGGGAGGGAAGACCAGGAAATCAGCCTCAGCTGCCTGCCACAGCAGAGTGAGAGGGTTTCCACCCAATAATACAGAGACCTGTACCCAGCTTCTAAGCGGGCCAAGGGCAAGGCCCACACGGCTCTAGAGTGACAGGGGGGATGAGGGAAGAGGGGCTGGTCTCCTAATCAGGAGGAGATGTGCTTCTGAACTCAACAGGAAGGACAAACCCTCAAGAGCTATCTCAGAAACAACATGCATACGTATTGGTGATTGACTGGGGGGTTTCGGAGCTGAGGGAGATGGCGTCTTAAAAGCCTTCGGTGTTTCTCGCTTATGCGATGGCGTGGATGAGGGGAAACAGTCATCCCTGGAGGAGGGGAGCCGAGTTTGGTTCTGAGCGTGTTGAGTCTGTGACTCCTACAATGACCAGCATCAACTGGAAATTAGGCCTGAGTCTCAGGAGTAAAGTCACTGAGAGTGTGTACTGCAGCCGTTGGTAGCTACTCGTGACGGCCAGTTGTCAAATTTTCAGAAATGTTCCGAGTCAGCTAGTAAAGACTGCCATTATTAAAAATTAAATTATAGGGACTTCCCTGGCGGTCCAGTAGTTAAGACTCTACGCTTCCACTGCAGGGAGCACGGGTTCGATCCCTAGTTGGGGAACTAAGATCCCATATGCTGCACAGTATGGCCAAAAAATTTTTTTTTAATTTTTAATTAAATTATATAAACTTTCAACTAAATAACGTTTCAGAAGGCAACGAATGCTCAAAAGCCATCACTTCCTAATGATTGACTACATTTTTCTATCTATTATCTATACTCATAAAGTTTCTTATGTCTATTGTCTCCATAGGGTGAAAACACTACACAAGGGTAGGCTATTGTGCATCCCTTCCAAGTCTGTGTTCAGTGACATCAAGTTGGTAGCTTGAAACCGTCAAGGGGACAGTATTCACACCATGAAAATCAGCAAACGCAACGAAACAAGCTTGATTTTGATTAACTGCTTTCTTGATTGTCTAGACTTAAGAAAATGATGGAGAAAAAGTTAGTAATAAAGGTTAAAGTCTATCAAGTCTATAGCCATTACATTGTGAATAGCACAAGTAATTGAGGAAATATTCTTTGAGTATTCAAAGACTATTAACTGATTCAGCAAAGATGTTGTTTAAGTCACTGGCAAACAAAAGAAGTTCTGACATGCATCTTTGCTGTTTTACTTTCACTGTATCCAATGGAAATGAAAATATCAAGCAACATCCACGTTAGAATCATCCTTGTTCATCATAGATGGGCTATGGATATAGGAGTTTGGTGAAAATCAAGAAAAGTATTCCATGAGAATCAACTGTCTACACTGAATTTACAATAAAGAGTATTATATACTCATAATTTGTAAATAGTGTGAGACACAACTTTTATGTTATAACTTTACAATAATCATGTGTGTGCACACGCTTTTTTTGGTGGGGGGGCAGGCGGTGCGTAGTCAGAGGTTTATCTGTTAAACATTTACCAGCCCATCGCTGGTCACAGATCTAAGGATACATTTGGAAGTAGTTGGTATAATGTCCTCAGAATTAATTCAAGCCATGGATAAGGTCCCCTTTGGATAGATTTTGCTGTTCCCTTCTGTCTTTAGGTGTCCAGGACACTATGTAGTTGGTTCTTTTAAACTGAGCTCTTTGTTCTTTACAATAATGTGTATTTTATCAGTTGAATCTCAGTTTGTTTTCATTTTTGGTTTTTCCTTTTGTATATTTCTTCTTCTTTAGGATGTTTACTATTTTCTTTCTGGCCTCACTGGTTTTAACAGCTCCTCCTGATGTAGATGCATCTGCAAACGTGATTAACACATCATTTACTCCTTCAGTAGTACCGAAACATGGTCATTTATCATCATCTTCGGTAATGACCATGGGGTTAAGGGTATGGAAGCCTTGGAAAGTTTGGGATCTAATTGGCGTGTTGAAAAAAGGAGGAATCCGAGCAGACCATGAATTGTCAGGGGCATGCCAAGGGCTTGGCAACTCAGTTTATAAAGTAACTGAACTCAGGATCCAAGGTGAAATTCAACAGCCCCCCATATGGCGTTACTTGATACCAGAAGGAACACAGGGAGATTTCACACCAAGATAATACTGGTACCTCCTGGTAGCCACAGTAAGTTCTATTTATGTGAGTGTCCCCTGAGCCTTCAAGCAAACCAGTAAAAAAGGATCACAGTAGCTGATAATTAGTCTTGAAAATGAGACCTTTGAACCAGGAGGGTGCATTGTTGGAAAAGAGCTACGTAAGCCTAGAATCCAGCTAAAGTAGGAGAGAATCACAGTGTCTAGATTTTGTCTTGAGATCTTGCCTGATTATGTGAGAGTAAGCAAACTCTCAGGTCAATATAGACAGCAGTGTTACACAAATGTTTCCCAAACCAACTCTATGAGTTTTCTCTAGACTCTGATAAAGGATGAACTGTTGAGAAAACATATAACGATAGCCATTAGTTACACAGGAAAGAACAAGGTGCCCCAGGAAGCAAGGGCCATGTCCTGCTGCACAAGGACAGCCCATGCTGCTGAGCTTATGTAGAGAAACATCGGTTGCAGAGTGTGACCAGCCTAAGGGAGTGCATTTAAAGACATACAGGAAAAGATCACAGACACACAGGAAGGCATCAAGGTCCACCCAGGGACCAGAAGGAAAAGCAGAGACTTGATCGTGTCCATTCACCATCAGCTGTTCTTGGGGCTCAGAGGTAAAACTGAAGTTACCATTTTCTGGCTTTCTACACCCTTTGATTTTTCGCCTCAGCCTCTGCACAAACTATTGCAAACTACAGGGTTGGGATTGTTGGTTCGGCTACTTTATGTGGACGGAAAGACAATTTGAGAACTGGGAGTTTTAACCTCAGCAACCAATGAAAGTAAGGGCCCAGTTATTCACTCTTACTTTGTTTCTCTTAGATGTAAATGAACCCTGTGTTTATTGAAACCTGCCTACCTTCTTGCGGAGTAAGGAGTAACCCAGATAAACATCCTGGCAAACAGACCACAGCAATAACAAAGGTCCTTAATGCTCCAGATATCAATCGATTTGGGGTCTTCCAGATGAGACCCCAGGCACCATGGAGCAGACACAAGTGTCCTCACCATAACCTGTCTGCATTCCTGACCCACAGAAACTGTGAGGAACCATAATTATTACTGGTTTTTTTTGAGGGCGGGGTGGGTAGTTTTTTATGCAGCAAAGGATAACAAATACAGCTCTTGCTAACCCAAAATATGCTATGTCTGCAGCAGTGTTGACTGTGGTAGACCTAGGCAGAAGGACTAAATTGCCATGATTGACTAAGCACATAAGATATTAATTTTTAATAATATAGTTAATACACATGAACCCAGAGCCCAAACAAGATAGGATCTTTATAATAATCCATCCATAACCACGCAGCAGCCCATCCCCTTCTCCCTTATTATCCAAGGAAACCACATCCTGAATTCCAAATCAATCATTTCATTGCTTTCCTTTTTGTACATGGTTATAGGACATATCATGCTATATGTTACAATTGGGAATTTACATTTTTCAGTTGATGTTATGTTGCTAAAATTCATCCATGTGCTCCACCACATTGTTTGACTGCTGTACACTACCCCACTGGGTGAATAAACCATAGTGTTTATAGTGTCAGGGCTCTTTCCCTGACAATGGGCGCTTGTTTCCAGGCGTTGCCATTGTGAACAGTGCTGTCTAAACACTTGGACCATTTCCGCTATTGTGCACATGCGTGAGTTTCCTTGTGTATAGACCTGGGTGTAGAATCACCCTGTCAATTTAACAGCGTCTTCATAAAAATGTTTTTCTATGTCTTAAAAAAAATGTTTTTTTAAGCGTCTTCATAAAATGTTTTCTATGTCTTAAAAAAAGATACCCTATGGTCCAAATCATATTCAGCCATATTTTCTACAGTTTCAAAGTTTTATCTTTTTATATCCAGATGCTTAATCATTCTGAGGTTGATTTCTGTTTACCATGTGAGGTAGGGATTTAAGTTTTACATTTTTTCTTATCAAGTATTTTAATTTAAGTTTTGAACTGATTTGACATGACATCTGTCATACATCAAATTTCCACATATCCGTGAGTCTGTTCCTGGACGTTCCCTTCAATTCCACAGCTCAGTCTATCAGTATGCTAATACTGTACTGTTTTAATTTTTACACCTTTCTAATAAATGTTGATATTATATAGGGCAAGTTTCTCATTATAGCTAATCTCTTTCAGTTATGTTCTCTATTCAAACATACAGATTTTTAGAAAAATCTTATCAAGATCCATTAAATACCCTGCTGACATTTTAATTTAATTGTGGTGAATCTCTAGGTGAGTTTGGGGAGAACTGACATTTATGTAATATTGCCTTTTTATCCTTGGACATGGTGTACTTTCCCAATTATTTAGGTCTTCTTTAATATTTCTAAATAAAGCTTACAGCTTTTTTTTCTTAGAGATCTTGCGTATCTTTTGATATATTTATTTGTAGGGATTTGGTATTCTGTGATACTACTGTAAATGGAATCTTGTAAATTATGTTTTCTACACTTTAGCCACTGATGTACAAAAAGACAACTGGATTTTTGTATTTTATTTTTATATACAGCTACTTTTCTAATCCCTCCCCTGACATTTATAATAATTGGCCTGATTACTTCGTTTTCCATGTGAATGATTATATTATATGAAAGTACTGACACTATTTCCTCAATTCTAATTTGAATGCCACTAATTTATTTATCCTTGTTTCACTGTACTGGCAAGGACTGCCAATTTTGAATATATGTGTTAAAAGCTTCTGCATCTCACGTGGATTTTTAACCAAACACTTCTAACATTTTCCATTTGCTATGATGTTTGCTGTGGTTTTTGTTGCTCCATTTATTTGCTTTACATTTTAGATATCCCTGTGATGGTTAATTTATATGCATCAGCATGGCTGGGATAAAGTGTGCCCTGATATTTGGTCAAACTTTATTCTGAATGTTACTTGTGAGGGTGTTTTAGATGAGATTAAAATGTAAATCAGAGGAGGATCTTCAAGATGGCAGAGGAGTAAGACGTGTAGATCACCTTCCACCCCACAAATACATCAGAAATACATCTACATGTTGAACAACTCCTACAAAACACCTACCTACTGAATGCTGGGAGAAGATGTCACACTTCCCAAAAGGCAAGAAACTCCCCACATACCTGGCCGTGTGGCTGACAGGGTCTTGGTGCTCCAGCCGGCTGTCAGGCCTGAGCCTCTCAGGTGAGAGAACTGAGTTCAAGACACTGGACCACCAGACACCTCCTGGCCCCACGTGATATCAATCAATGAGAGCTCTCCCAGAGATCTCCATTTCAACGCTAAGACCCAGCTCCACTCAACGACCGGCAAGCTACAGTACTGGACACCCCATGCCAAACAACTAGCAAGACAGGAACACAACCCCACCCATTAGCAGACAGGCTGCCTAAAATCATAATAAGTTCATATACACCCCAAATCACACCACTGACGCAGTCCTACACACAACAAAGACAACATCCAGCCTCATCCACCAGAACACAGGCACCAGTCCCCTCCACCAGGAAGCCTACACTGCACCAACCACACCCACTGGGG
The DNA here is from genome assembly GCF_003676395.1 of Aethalodelphis obliquidens. Taxonomy (NCBI): domain Eukaryota; kingdom Metazoa; phylum Chordata; class Mammalia; order Artiodactyla; family Delphinidae; genus Aethalodelphis; species Aethalodelphis obliquidens. The sequence goes on along the minus strand of NW_020838026.1, from coordinate 1,066,783 downwards.
GCAGACACCAAAAACAACGGGAACTACGCACCTGCAGCTTGTGAAAAGGAGACCCCAAACACAGTAAGATAAGCAAAATGAGAAGACAGAAAAACACAGCAGATGAAGGAGCAAGATAAAAACCCACCAGACCAAACATATGAAGAGGAAACAGGCAGTCTACCTTAAAAAGAACTCAGAGTAATGATAGTAAAGATCATCCAAAATCTTGGATACAGAATGGAGAAAATAAAAGAAACATTTAACAAGGACCTAGAAGAACTAAAGAATAAAACAATAATGCACAATACAATAAATGAGATTAAAAATTCTCTAGAAGCAATCAACAGCAGAATAACTGAGGCAGAAGAACGGATAAGTGAGCTGGAATATAAAACAGTGGAAATAACTACCGCAGAGCAGAATAAAGAAAAAAGAATGAAAAGAATTGAGGACAGTCTGAGAGACCTCTGGGACAACATTAAATGCACCAATATTCGAATTATAGGGGTCCTAGAAGAAGAGAAAAAGAGAGGGACAGAGAAAATATTTAAAGAGATTACAGTTGAAAACTTCCCTATTTTGGGAAAGGAAATAGTGAATCAAGTCTAGGAAGTGCAGAGAGTCCCATACAGGATAAATCCAAGGAGAAACACGCAAAGACATATATTAATCAAACTATCAAAAATTAAATACAAAGAAAAAATACTAAAAGCACCAAGGGAAAAGCAACAAATAACATACAAGGGAATCCTCATAACATTAACAGCTAATCCTTCAGCAGAAACACTACAAGCCAGAAGTGAGTGGCAGGACATATTTAAAGTGATGAAAGGGAAAAACCTACAACCAAGATTACTCTACCCAGCAAGGATCTCATTCAGATTCAACGGAGAAATTAAAATCTTTACAAACAAGTGAAAGTTAAGAGAATTCAGCACCACCAAACCAGCTCTAAAACAAATGCTAAAGGAATTTCTCTAGGCAGGAAACACAAGAGAAGGAAAAGACCTACAATAACAAACCCAAAACAACTGAGAAAATGGTAATAGGAACATACATATCAATAATTACTTAAATACAAATGGATTAAAGGCTCCAACCAAAAGACATAGACTGGCTGAATGGATAAAAAGCAAGACCGTCTATATGCTGTCTACAAGAGACCCACTTCAGACCTAGGGACACATACAGACTGAAAGTGAGGAGATGGAAAAAGATATTCCACACAAATGGAAATCAAAAGAAAATTGGAGTAACAATTCTCATATCAGACAAAATAGACTTTAAAATAAAGACTATCACAAGAGACAAAGAAGGACATGACATAGTGATCAAGGGATCAATCCAAGAAGAAGATATAACATATTTAAGTATTTATGCACCCAACACAGGAGCACCTCAATACATAAGGCAAATGTTAACAGCCATAAAAGGGGAAAATGACAGTAACACAATAACATTAGGGGACTTTAATAACACCTCGACTTTCAACAATGAACAGATGAACTAAAACTTTCAACAATGAACAGATGAACTAAAATGAAAATAAGGAAACACAAGCTTTAAATGATACATTAAACGAGATGGATTTCATTGACATTTATAGGACATTCCATCCAAAAACAACAGAATGCACTTTCTTCTCAAGTGCTCGTGGAACATCCTCCAGGATAGATCATATCTTGGGTCACAAATCAAGCCTTGGGAAATTTAAGAAAACTGAAATCATATCAAATATCTTTTCCGACCACAGCGCTAAGAGACTCGATATCAATCACAGGAAAAAATCTGTAAAAAATACAAACACATGGAAGCTAAGCAATACACTACTAAATAACCAAGAGATCACTGAAGAAATCGAAAAGAAAATCAAAAACTACCTACAAACAAATGACCATAAAAACATGACAGCCCAAAACCTATGAGATGCAGCAAGAGCAGGTCTAGGAAGGAAGTTTATAGCAATACAATCCTACCTCAAGAAACAAGAAACATCTCAAATAAACAGCCTAAACTTACACCTAAAGAAATTAGAGAAAGAACAAAAAAACCCCCAAAGTTAGCAGAAAGAAAGGAATCATAAAGATCAGATCAGAAATAAATGAAAAAGAAATGAAGGAAACAAGAGCAAAGATCAATAAAACTAAAAGCTGGTTCTTTGAGAAGATAAGCAAAATTGATAAACCATTGGCAGACCCATGAAGAAAAAAAAGGGAGAAGATTCAAATGAACAGAATTAGAAATGGAAAAGGAGAAGTAACAACTGACACTGCAGAAATACAAAGGATCATGAGGGATTACTACAAGCAACTATATGCCCCAAAAAAATGGAAAACCTGGAAGAAATGGACAAATTCTTAGAAAAGCACAACCTTCTGAGACTGAACCAGGAAGAAATAGAATATATAAACAGACCAATCACAAGCACTGAAATTGAAACTGTGATTAAAAATCTTCCAAGAAACAAAAGCCCAGGACCAGATGGCTTCACAGGCGAATTCTATCAAATGTTTACAGAAGAGCTAACACCTATCCTTCTCAAACTCTTCCAAAATATAGCAGAGGGAGGAACACTCCCAAACTCATTCTATGAGGCCACCATCACCCTGATACCAAAACCAGACAAAGATGTCACCAAGAAAGAAAACTACAGGCCAATATCACTGATGAACATAGATGCAAAAATCCTCAACAAAATACTAGCAAACAGAATCCAGCAGCACATAAAAAGGATCATACACCATGCGTAACTGGGTTTTAACCCAGGAATGCAAGGATTCTTCAATATATGAAAATCAGTCAATGTGATACACCATATTAACAAACTGAAGGATAAAAACCATAGGATAATCTCAATAAATGCAGAAAAAGCTTTTGACACAATGCAACACCCATTTATGATAAAAACTCTCCAGAAAATAGGAACAGAGGGAACTAACCTCAACATAATAAAGGCCATATATGACAAACCCACAGCCAACATCATTCTCATTGGTGAAAACTGAAAACATTTCCACTAAAGTCAGGAACAAGACAAGGTTGCCCACTCTCACCACTATTATTCAACATAGTTTTGGAAGTTTTAGCCACAGCAATCAGAGACAAAAAAGAAGTAAAAGGAATCCAAATCGGAAAAGAAGAAGTAAAACCGTCACTGTTTGCAGATGACATGATATTATACATAGAAAACCCTAAAGATGCTACCAGAAAACACTAGAGCTAATCAATGAATTTGGTAAAGTAGCAGGATACAAAATTAATGCACAGAAATCTCTTGCGTTCGTATACAATAATGATGAACAATCTGAAAGAGAAATTAAGGAAACCCTCCCATTTACCATTGCAACAAAAAGAAAAAAATACCTAAGAATAAACCTACCTAAGGAGACAAAAGACCTGTATGCAGAAAACTAGAAGACACTGATGAAAGAAATTAAAGATGACACAAACAGATGGAGAGATATACCATGTTCTTTGATTGCAAGAATCAACATTGTGAAAATGACTATATTACCCAAAGCAATCTACAGATTTAACGCTAGCCCTATCAAATTACCAATGGCATTTTTTTACAGAACTAGAACAAAATATTTCACAATTTGTATGGAAATACAAAAGACGCCAAATAGCCACAGCAATCTTGAGAAAGAAAAATGGAGCTGGAGGAGCCAGGCTCTGGACTTCAGACTATACTACAAAGCTACAGTAATCCAGACAGTATGGTATTGGCACAAAAACAGAAATATAGATCAATGGAATGGGACAGAAAGCCCAGAGATAAACCCATGCACAATGGTCACTTTATCTTTAATAAAGGAGGCAAGAATATACAATGGAGAAAAGACAGACTCTTGAATAACTGGTGCTGGGAAAACTGGACAGCCACATGTGAAAGAATGAAATTAGAACACTCCCTAACACCATACACAAAAATAAACTCAAAATGGATTAAAGATCTAAATATAAGGTCAGACACTATAAAACTCTTAGAGGAAAACATAGGCAGAACACTCCATGATATCAATCACAGTAAGATCCTCTTTGACCCACCTCCTAGAGAAATGGAAATAAAAAGAAAACTAAGCAAATGGGACCTAATGAAGCTTAAAAGCTTTTGCACAGCAAAGGAAACCATAAACAAGACGAAAAGACAACCCTCAGAACAGGAGAAAATATTTGAAAATGAAGCAAGTGACAAAGGACTAATCTCAAAAATATACAAGCAGCTCATGCAGCTGAATATCAAAAAAAAGAAACAACCCAATCCAAAAATGGGCAGAAGACCTAAGTAGACATTTCTCCAAAGAAGATATACAGATTGCCAACAAACACATGAAAGGATGCTCAACATCACTAATCATTAGGGAAATGCAAATCAAAACTACAATGAGGTATCACCTCACACCAGTCAGAATGGCCATCGTCAAAAAATCTAAAAACAACAGATGCTGGAGAGCGTGTGGAGAAAAGGGAACCCTCTTGCACTATTGGTGGGAGTGAAATTGATACAGCCACTATGGAGGACAGTATGGAGGTTCCTTAAAAATCTAAATATAGAACTACCACCCTCTGTAGTCCCATTAGCCAATTATTTGTAACAAATATTTTTCTATATGTACACATTTTATTATACAGTTTCTCTGGAGAACTCTTACTAATACACTCTACCAGGTTTTGGAAGTTCTCAAATACTCCTGATTTCCTAATAGTATGTTTTTCTCAATTAACAGTAAGTATTGAATTCTATTAAATACTTTTTCATGTATCTATTGAGATGTTCATACAGCTTTTTGCCTTTTCATCTGTTAATGTAAATTACATTATGGATTTTCTAATAATTCTTAAATACGTAGTATAAACCCAATTTGATCATGGTATAGTATGATTCTTTTTAAGTACACTGTAGGACTTAATTTGCTAATATATTATTTAGGAATTTTGTTTCTATCTTAAACAGTAAAATGAATCTATAGTTTTCCTTTCTTTTCTAGTTTTAGTAACAGAATAATGATATATTTGTGAACTAAACTGGTGTTTCATTTATTTTGTATTTCTGGAAAAGCTTACGTAAAATTGGGATGATCTCTCCTATCAGTTCCTGGAAGAATTTGTCTACAGAATCATATAGGCATACTATTTTCTTTCTAGAAAGATTCGTAGCCCCTCAATTTCTTTACTAGTTACAATGCTATTAATTAATCACTTTAGATGAATTTTAGTATGGTATTGTCCATGTTGTCTAAGTTTTTTAAAAGTCCAGCATAGTAGTAAGATTCTCTCATCTTTTAAATCTCCATTTTATGTATAGTTATGTCCTCCTTATTCATGGTAGTATGTATGTGTGTCTTTATCTCTTGATGAGGTCTTTCTCAAAAGTTTATCTATTCCAACAGTATTTTTATTCCAAAGAATAACTTTTGACTCTGTTGATCTCAAGTGTAACCTATTTTTCTAGTCCATTATTTCTACCTTTATATTTATATATATTATTTATATTTATATATATCTTTTTCTTTAGGTTTATTCTATAACGTTTTCTAATTTCTAAGCTGGAGAATCTGCTCCTTATTTAAGGATTTACTCCTTTCTATTACAAATATTTAAGACTATAGAATTTTTGAAACACCACTTTTGCAAATCCTACACGTTTTGATATGGAGCATTTTTATTACCAGCTCTGTGTATTATTTTAACTGTTTTATGATAATTTCTTTCATAATCCATGATGTATTTATCAGTATGTTTTTAATTTCTACATTTATCTTTTTGTTATTAACTTCTAAATTAGTGGTGTTGTAGTGAACAATCGTGGTCTGTATGATAACTGCCACTGAGATTTATTGAGATTTTGTTATGGTGAAATATACATGATTATTTTTTATTTCATGTTGCTGGAGAAAAATTTTTCTTCTCAATTATTGAAGCGTGGAACTCTACATGAGACCACTAAATCAGGCTTCCTAGCTGTATTGCTTTATTTTCTTTAACCTAGGTGCTTGTTCTTCTGTCAATTAGCAAGACATGTATTGATATCTCCTGCTACGATGGTGGATTTTCCTTATAGCTTTATCAGTTTTTTCTTCATTATTTTTGAAACTATTCCATTAGACTTATACATGCCTAAAACTGCTATATTGTCTAAGTAAACTAAATCATATATCGTTATATCATGTCCCATTCCATCTCTACTACTGTATTTTTCATCTTAAACACAATTGCATCCGATGTTAATATAGGCATACAAGCTTAATTTACTTAATATTCTTATGTCTGTTTTCCATCTTTTCACTTTTAACTTTGCCATGTCTTTATGTTTTAAGTGTATCTCTTGTAAAGAGTCTATATCTGTATATATTTAATCCAATTAGTCAGTTTATCTTCAAATATGAAATTAATTCATTTATATTCTTATTTTGTTTTTATCATAATCATTTTTAAAACTTTTGCATATTTCTTTTATCCTTACTTCTTCTTATTTTGAGACCTGTAAAACTAGACCTGGTGAGTCTAGAACTTCAGTTTCCTTTTTCTCCAGCTCCGATCATGATAATCTATATCAGTGCCCTCCAATTAAAATATAATTTAAAGCACATGTGAAATTTTATATTTGTAGCAGACACATAAAAGTAAAAAGAAATAGATGAATTAATTTTATGTTTCTCTTTAGCCCAATATATTCAAAATATTTAAATTGTAATTAATATAAAATACTAATGTGATATTTTACATTATTTAGTAATAAGTTTTTGAAATCTTGTGTGTACTTTATACCGAGGGCAACTTTAATTCAAAATGGTCACATTTCAAATAGCTGGTGGTTCTCGTATCAGTACAGATCTAGACTTATAATTTCTTTTCTATTGTATCTTTGCTATTTCAGGTTACAATAAAACCTTAATAAGATATTTAATAACCTTCATTTCATATAGCTTTTGTGATGACTCCTAGATTTGTCTTGCCTTTTATTTGAATAGTTTATAAAATCTACTTTAATCCAATTGACTGTGAGTTCTGATAAAGTTTCTGAGATTTTATAGTTGGAAGAATATTTTTATCATATCATACATATCATATTTGAGTGAAACTCTGTATATAAGCTTCTAGGTTTTAAATGCTTATCATCTTGCATCAAGTGTTGTTGCCAAAGAATCTGTTGTTAATCTGATTCTTATTCTATTTTATCTGTCAACTTTTGGAACTTTCTCTGACTTTAATGTCTTTAAATTTTATTATATTTCCAGGAGTGGACCTTTCCTGCTCTTCCCCTTTGACATTCCTTGAACCCTGTCCATCTCGAATTTTTTTTTTATTTTAAGAAATTTGTTATTTCAAACAATCTCTCATCTCCATTAAAAAGATTCTGTTTTTGAGATCTATTTTTCAGATATTACTATGGCTCTCTCTATCCTTCTTCATATTTCTTAGCCATGTATATTCCATTAGCTGCCTTTCCTTTTTCTGCACTGAAAATTTGCTAAACGTAGTCTTCCAGACTTAATTGGTTCCTCAGTATTCATTCTGTTTATCCATCTACTGTTTCTTTAAAATTTGACTATTTTTTATATTTAATATTCTTGTTCTTGATTCAAACTGCTAATCTCTCTTCTTTTGTTTATCAAATTAATTTTAATTTTTTTTTAGTTCAGCCATTCTACTATTTATGCCTCTGATGAAATTTATAATCTGGTATTTTATATTTCATTTGAGATAGTAATACTTCTTAAATACCTTTTAAGCTCATTTCCCTCTAGGAGTGAGCACATTGCCAGGCAAATCTCACTCGAGAAGGTCATACCTAGCCTTCAGTCTCGATGGCTCTGGGGGCAAGAAGAGGTGAAGACTAGGAACCAGGAAACAGCCCATGACTCAGAACAGCGCAGGCCAACTCTTGAGTCAGGACCTCACCTTCTGGCCCCATGAAGCAGCAGCATTTGAGGTAGACACTCCTTATACTGTGGAGTATCATGGCCTTACGCATGGGGGTGGGGGTTACTGTAGCTTCCTATAAGTCAAAGGCTTTGGTTCCTCATGGGTTTTACACCTGAGGACCCTGGGCCAGGGCTCTCACTTGCTGCAAGTGTGTTGTGGGAATCACTGTCAGGCACAGAGATACGGGGTAGGAGGAGTACAAGAAGAATTTCAAATTACTTTCCTATGTCATCCCTCCAAAACCATACTGGGTGGCATTTTCTCTCAGACCAGAGCCAGTATGCACATAGACAGCAGTTCAAACCTGTGCTCCAGGTGTCTGTCACTGCTTAGGGACCAATGTGGGAGAGGAAGATTCAGCCACGTTATTTCATGTATTGTTAGGAATCACTAACTTCCTTTTAATTATGTCACAGGTGACCTCAAATATTTACAAACACTTCCCAAAACTTCTTACACTTAGAGTCTCTATAATATTTTGAGGCATTATTATTTATTATTATTATTAATGGAATGGGGCTTCCCTGGTGGCGCAGTGGTTGAGAGTCCACCTGCCGATGCAGGGGACACGGGTTCGTGCCCCGGTCTGAGACAACAGGCATAAAACGCCTTCCTTTATACTTCCTTCTCCATCACTCGAGCCAAACCTACTCTACTCTTCCTCTTACCTCCTTCAGATTTCAAGTAATACCCTCCAGTGCATACCCAGAATCAAACTGTGGGCTTATATTTGCCTTTCATAATGTTAGAAACATTCATCTTCTCTCAGCATTAGTCTTTGCGTTCTGAAAAAATTTTATCTTTTGCTTCAGTACCCAATCATCCCCCTGAATGTTAACTGCCTCTTTTTGGAGTTTCTCTACCTAATTTTTTCTCTCCTTCATTTCAGCAATTAGAATTTTAGATAAGAAAATGAGGTTTGGATGGACTTCCAGCTAACATTCAGCATCTGGTGGCCATTTGGGCTTCAGCTACATAGAAATGATAGTGGAGAGTAACTGCAAGCATCTCTTCCTCTGTGGCAGCTGACCCAGAGAATTCAACCCACAACACATCTGTAGGCAGATCATGTAAATTCTGTGCACCCTAGTTAAATAAGGGTCCTGACATCAAGGAGTCACAGAAGCTTCCAATGAGGAGAAAAGAGTTACTAATGAGAAGTCCTCAAGGAGTTTCAAACCAGACCTGATAAGGATGGTCAAGGATGATGAACCAATGAGGAACAGGCACATCTGCTGAGCAGTTGGTGGGATTTTCAATGTTATCTGGGGCTGAAAGGCACCAAGGGATATTCAGTGTATCTGAAGGCAACAGTCATTTCCTATATCATAGGATGCCAATTCTTATGAACACAGGTTACAGCCCATGTTCAGAAGCAGGACGAACACCCAACCAACTCTCCCTGTCTAGACATCTCTCACTTCGACTTTACTGCCTCTGTTACATCATTAGTGACACTGCAGTGAAGACAGACAGATCCTTTCCTCTTTGGAAGGCATGAGGACCACCCTTCCATCATGCCATCATCATCATCATTAGTATTTAGTGTTTTCAGATAAGAAAAATGTTTGTTTTAAATATTTGTAGAAAATAAAAGAACAAATAGGAAAATGAAATTAATCTGTCATCTCACAACTGTGAGATAACCACTTGTGAAATGCTGCTGTATTTCCATTCAGTCATATATGTTATAATTTCATATGATTTTATATCCTGGTTTAATTTACTTTGGAGAGAATTTTCCCACATTATTAAATACTACTGAAAAGCATGATTTGTTCTAGTTATATACAGTGTCCCTCTGGCTAGATCATAATTTGTACTCTGTCTGCCCTATTTAAGATCACTTTGTTTACTTTATTGTTTCTATCCCAGAAGTGCTATGATAACCATCTTTGCTCACATCTTCATCCATGTCTTTGCTGATTTTGAATGACTGCTTCCTAGGAGTTAAACTACTAGCTCAAAGATTAGTTTAAGGCCTTTGATAGATATTGCCGAATGGATAAGTCTCATTAAACTTTTCCAAACAATGCATGCATCTGCTGTGAGTATCTCAATATACCACAAACACCAAAATCGAACAGAAAGAATCCACACCATAATAGCCCCTGTGAACCGGGGCTGTCTGTAGCCACACAGCTTAGAGCTGACAAAATGTTACTATACTATTTGATGCTCTACATTATCATAACTTTACTATTCCGGAAAATTCTTGACCCAGAAAATTAAGTTGCAAATAACTTTGTTTTAGGAACATTTTGAAAATTCATTGATGTCAATAATAGACCACTCTACCTGCCTGTACTAGGGTAAACTACCACTTTTTAAAAAAATAGATTGTTCGGCTATGATCAAATTGTTTACTCTTTGAGGCTTGCTTCAGAATCCTCATCTCTGAGTCCACCAACCCTATAATAATACATCCTAATATAGACTGTGTCACAACCTTGGCTCAGTCCCAGTGGGAGCCCCTCATAGAAGCACCTGCCTTAAACCAGACATGCCTCCCACAACTCACATGAGTGTGCCCCCCTTTTCCTTCCTTCTTAGAAACACTACTGAAAAGGTAGCAGTCTTCTGTACTGCAGTAAGCAATACAGTCAGCTCTGCTGGGCCCACAAGTCACTTTGGAGGTCTCTGTAGGAAGAGAGGGCAGCACCTGCTGAGCCCCTGGGATGCAGGCAGGTGTACAGGACCTTTGTCTGCGTTGTCTCATGTCATCCTCACAACACCCAGGTGGACCAAGCACTGTGGCTTAAGTTGCCGAACACTACATATTGAGAAAGTGGCCTTATGAATTCTACCACAGCGTCTAGCAGCTTCAGTCACAACTTCTGTCCTGATGGCCCATCCCTACTTGATCTCGTGACATCGTGTTTCTCCATCCCCAGCGCCCTCCCACCCGCTGTACATTATCACCTGGAGGGGGCTTGGCTAGTGTCAAGACAGTATGTCCCACACTGAGTCATCTTTTTCCTTTTTCTTTATGCTTTTTGTTATGAAAACGTTCTCTACCTACACAGAAGTAAAGTTGACATTAACATACCCATCTTCTTGACTTCACCATTTCAAACATATTTTCTTCCTTAATTCATCTTTTTCATAGCGTTTCATCTTGTTTCCTCCCTATGCGTTTCTTTACAAAATAAAATAACCATAATTATTTCCTCTCAAAGCTGTTCTTCCCCCAGCAACCAGCCGAATATCCTCACTAATTGTGTGTGTGTGTGTGTGTGTGTGTGTGTGTGTGTGTGCGCACGCGCGCACAAGGTCAGCACTGATGTGACCCTCCTGCACCCCTCCTCCTCCCACCTGGTTCAGTCTTACACATACATACAAAGTTATTTATTTTCCATATTACAGGCTCGGCCAAATTATAAATCTCTGTGTCCTTACTTGTCGCCCCTTCCCACCACCAGCATGTCGGTCTCCTAGCCGAGCGTTCTGTTACACTCCGACCGGATGGGAGTTCTTAAAATACGGTGCTGACTGGAGAGACCACAGGTCTGTAGAACATTCCGGGAGCAGGTTTCTGTGCTCTGTTGTTTACTGGACTAGCACCTCCTGACGTGGCCTCTATCAACTGTCCACCAAAATGCCTATTAAGATGCTGGTGGGAAAAGGATGAAAAAGAAAACATACCAAATCCCTAAAAGCAGACAGACAGGAGTTACTGTAAATTCCAGTTACTGCTGGAACCTGGAAGCCAACTTCCACACAGGGTAAGGCTGAAGCAGCACATGTGATAAAACAGTCGGGGTGTGACCTGACAGATGAAGCGGAAATGGGAAGCTCACACGACCTGAGAACCACATGAGGCAGCCAGGGTGTCCCCACCACAAACGTGCTCAGAAAGCGCTGTTATCAGGAAAGACGCACCAGCGAGGGGAGCAGGAGGCCAAGGTGACCTTCCCATAGACTCGGATGCCCCCTGGCCTACCACTTCATACACTGTGGAAAGGAAACGGGCCCCAGAGTCAGTAAATGCTGGAGCCTAATCTTCACATTTCCAAAAATATGTTAATATATGCAGAAAGCAGGCTTAGAAATATTAGTGTCACTCAAAGGAGAATTCAACTTCATATAAGCCAAGTAGTACGGTGAAAATAAGTACACTTCTAAATAAACAGGTATTTGTAATGAATGTTTATGCAAAAAAATTAATGTTTTAAAAAAGAATATATAAAGTGAAAGAGAGAAATTGTCAGCAGTATGAAGAAAAATTAGCAGACGTACTACTGCAGGAGACTGTAACGCCTTAAGACATAAAATAGACCCCCAAAATAAAAAGATATAGAGAATATGATCATATAATTTAAAAGACTGAATTAATAACATTTTCTTCACTACAACTAGGGAAGCACCTTATTTTCAGGTGACCGTGGACCATTATGAAACATCATCTACTGGATCACAAAAAAGTACCAATAAACAGAAATTACATGAGCCATATTCTCTGAGCACACTCCAATAAGAGATAATAACAAAAATTTAAACAAATGAATGAAAAGGTAACCAGTGGGAAATTAAAAATTACTCTTAAATGAATATGGAATCAAAGACAAACTAAAATGGAAGCAGTTTTGGGGGAACAAGAAAACTGAATTCAAGATTTACCAAAATGGTGGGGTACACTCTTAAATGCTTTACTATTAGAAAGAAAAATTTAACACAGATGAGCCTCTGGGAAAACTAAGAAAAACGGAGAAAATAAAAACAAGCAGAAATAGAAATGAGAATGAGCCACAACAACAGATTCAGAACATATTTTTTTAAGTATAGGAAAATGCTATGTACAATTCCATAGTTATAATTTGAAAATTCAGTTGAAATAAGCTATTTGCTAGAAGAGCAAAAAGCTATCAAGATCCCCTTTAAAAGTAGTAGAACACTGGAATACGCCAAAAACCATGGGAAAAATTCAGTAAGTTATCAAAAGGATTCAGGCTCTGAGACCAAGTAGTTTTTAAGAATAAATTCTGTGAAATTTCTTAGAAGGAGATACTCACCACAAAAATACCTATGTATGTGCACGCACACACACTGCTATCCTAAGTGTGGAACAAGATAAATTGCTTCCCAAGTTATTTCATAAAAATACCATAATATAGAATCCAACAAATGACCGAAGACAGCACTAAAATGAGAACTACAGACTAGAGACACCTATGAATATAGATGCAAAATCCTCTTTAAATATCAATAAATTAAATTCAATAGTGTGTTTTTAAAATCACTTGGGACAACCATCTCTGTGGTTTAATATTGAGAAATCTGTTAATCAAATCAACAGGTAATATTAACTCACTTGATGCAAACCGAAAGCACAAGACAAACTTCCCAACTCTTCCTTTTTTTCCAAAAGAGCTTTAAGCAAACTGGGTAAAGATACTTCCTTAGCATGATAAAAGAGATCCATCCTGACCCGACAGCCTCCACAGACTTAGGAGTAAATAGGGTGAAGAGTCCAGTTATTACCGTCATTCTTCAACACCCTTGTGAAGCCTAGCCAAGGCATTACAGCGTGAGATGAAATAGGAGGAAGAGGTGACAGGATTATCATCACATCTACTTAGAAAACCCAAGAGAACAAAACGAAAATCTACTGCAACTAATGAGACAGCTGAACAATGATGGTGGGTACAAATTTTTTGAAAACCTGAAAATCATCTTTTGAAAATATATAATGGAAACAATTTCAACAACAGAAACACAGTGGAGGAAAAAATACAGACTAAAACATATAGGAATAACTTAACTGTGAAATATATGAGAACTATAAAATATATAGAATCACAAAACTTGAATAACAGAAAGAAAACTGGCCTGGATAAATGGAAAACCATACCACATTCCTGGAAAGGAAGAGTGAATAATGTAAAGATATTAATTCTTTCCAAATGGATGTCCATATATTATGAAATCCCAATAAAAAAACCCAATTTGAATTTTTTTCCTTTTAGAACATGACAAAGTACTTTTAAAGTTAATCTGGAATAAAAACGAAGAAAAACCAAGAGAATTTTGTGAAAGGGTAATAATAAAGAAGACTTCCCTCACCAGACATGAACCATGTTTGACAAAATCATAATGATTAAATCGGATTCTACTGGTTCAATAACTGACAGAAAGATCAGTGAAAGTGATGAATTTGCTTTGAATTAGACTCTAATATATGTAACAATGTATCAGATGACAAGGGTGACATGATGGATGTGGAAGGGGGATAGCAGTGTGGGGGAAGATTGGAATTTCAAACAGGATGGAGAGGAAGGGTCACGGGGGAGGTAAACTGAGCAAAGATTTAAAGGCGATGGAGTGAGGGCCAACCCACCTGTGTATCTCAGAGGAGAGCCTTCTGGAGGGAACAGCAACTGCAAAGCAAGGCAGAGAAGCAGCAGAAGTGGGGCCCGAGAGGTACTGGGGACCACGCGGTCCTTATTTTAGTTTTTATTCCAAGTCAGATGGCAAGCCATTGAAAGGTACAGAGCAGAGGCATGGTATGATCTGACTGTCAGTTTTATGTGTTCACTCTGATTGCTTTTTTAAAAATAGACTGTAAAGAAACAGAGGTGAAACAGAGAAGAGTTGTTTCCAGTGTCTACAGTTTTCAGTCTTACACATACTCTTGTATTTGTTTTTGCTTTTTTAATGCCCTTGTAACCATCAGCATATCTTATCTAAGAAGATTACGGACAGGCTTATTTTTTTTCTTCTCTCCCCGGAACCAATATTAAAACAATTACTAATGTATTTGATTGACTGTAGGCTCTATACTATGTTTTCTTTTTATAAACAAAAATGTTGGTATATTGAAGAGCAAAAAAAGAAACAAGGTTGAAAAAGGCACCGTCAGTTGAAGCCTATTGCAATAACCCACCCGAGATATGGGGAACAAAAAACAGTGACGATGGTAAGGATGATTCTGGAGAAGGAAGAGTCAACAGGATTTCCTGCAGTGAAAGTCAGGTGGGAGCAGGAGAGAGGGGTCAACGGGGACCTAAAGTATCTGGCCTGAGGCAGGAAGATGGAGTGTCCTCAGCTGCGTTGGGATGACCTCACAGAGAGCAGCTCTGGAAGAGAAGCTCCAGAATTTACATCCAGGCAGAAATACTGAGAAACCTAGGGTGTGTACAGGAGAGTTCAGGGGAGAGATCTAGGCTACAGGTGTACATCTGTGAGTCAGAACATAGGAATTTTATTCAAAGCCATGTGTCTAGATGACACCACGATACGAGTGAGCAGAGTCCTTGGATTGAGACCTAGCGCCTGTCAACATTGAAAGTCAGGACCACGAGGAGGAACAAGCAAAGGGGACAGTAAGGGGACTGCCAGAGAGGCAGGAGTTATGGGGGCAGAAGAGACAGGGGTGGATGGTGCAGGATGATGATGGGCCAGACTGTCTGAGACTGAACAGGGACCAATGGACTTGATGACGTAGAGCTCACTGGTGATAATGATAAGACGTTTTTGGGTGGAAAGATAGGATATAAAGGCTGACTGTAAACAGGTTCAAGGAAAAAAGAAAACATGAAGTCTCTCTGTAGGACAACTCTTTGTAAAGAGGAACAGAGAAGGTGGGAAGAAGCTGGAACTCCTGGCAAGGTGAAACATTTGGAAAATAGAATTAAAATAGATCTTCACACTAGTATATACTGCAAAGAAAATCCAGATGGCTTAAAGAATTAAATGTAACATAAAATATTTAAGCATTTATAAGACAATAGAGGTGAATATCTAACATTTGGGTGACGACTGATAATGTAAGCACAACAAAAAGATACACACAATTTTCTGATTGCAAAAATGCCAGAGAACCACAAAATAAGTAAGTCAAATTCTTGAGGAATACATGATGCAAATACATCTTACAAAATTACCGCTCATGCTCTGTATCAGGGAGACACGTAGACCAATACCTTCAGAGAAAAAACATGAAAACACCAAGGGAAAACTCAGCAAAGGTCAAACAAGAATACAACTGAGTGGCATGGACTAATATATACTACCAAATGTAAAATAGCTAGCTAGCGGGAAGCAGCCGCATAGCACAGGGAGATCAGCTCGGTGCTTTGTGACCACCTAGAGGGGAGGGATAGGGAGGGTGGGAGGGAGACGCAAAAGGGAGGGGATATGAGGACATATGTATACGTATAGCAGATTCACTTTGTTATAAGGCAGAAACTAACACACCACTGTAAAGCAATTATACTCCAATAAAAATGTTTAAAAAAAAAAGAAAGAATACAACTGACTTATAGTACATGTGAAAAGCATTCAAAATCATTTGTAAATCAAGAACTTACAATCATAGTAAAACGAGATAAATTTTTAACGTTCTCAAATTATAATCAAAATCATTAAACTTTAAGTTCTTATATTCACTGTTGGTAAGGTTCTACTGAGGGTATGGTCTCAAGGTTAAAGATAAAATCTTACCAGAAAGCAAACTGGCTCTATCAGTGCCTTTAGGTTGTTCATGAGTTTTAAACATTAAACGTTTTTAAACTTCTAAAAATGTGTCTTAACAAATCACTTAGACAAATATGTGGACAAAAGGATATTTATTAAGTATTATATTTATAGTGTTTGAAATTTAAAAACTGTATTGAAAGCACTGTTTAATTATCGTACATGCAAATGATGATAGTTTATATATATATATATATACATTAAAACTTGCATTTCTTTGAATTGTTTAAGATAGTAGTCAAAAATTTTAATGTAACATGCTGTAAGGGTTAAGAACACAGACTCTGAGCCACATTGCCTAGTTTCAAATCCTGACTCTGCTTACTGACTGAGGGCCCTCGAGGAAATTATTTTGGGAAAATACACAATGGGAAGGATAACTACCTCATGGAACTGGTATGAACATTAACTGATATTCATAAAGTGCTTACAACAGTGCCTAGCAAATGTTAATCACTTATTTTAAAACCAAACTTTGTCAAATAGTGAATAAAATATTCGTGTTGTAGTAAATGAAAAAAGGAGGGTGCAAAACTATGCATTATGTGAAGTTTCATTTAAAAATAATATATACACAGACAAAACTGAAAGAAAATATTTTAAAATATTTGTGGTTCAATCTGAGCAAGAGCATTCCTTTCTCCTCCTGATAAGCCAGCCATCAGTGTTACTTTTGTCTTTGGTGTTCTGCAGGTGGGTACAACGTGTCTAGATAAGTATTGTATTTATCTTGCTTTCAATCTGCTGTGCTTCCTGAATCTAAGGGTTTTGTTTTAATTCTGGAAAAGCCACTTGCAATGTCTTTTTCCTTTCCTTCTTCTGGACTCTAATTAGACACATGTTAGACCAGTCCTTCAAGTCTCTGAAGTCCAGTACTGGTTTCTTCATTTTACATCCACAGGTCCCAAATTGTTAGTCACAGAGTGCTGGGGAACCAGAGTGATCTCACAGGGACACTGTGGACTTTTAAATTTTTGAGGGAAACAGCAATGTCTGTGGGATACCATGCAAAATATTACTAGTAAGTTGTTTGGGCGTAACTACTGAGAAAAAAAAAAAGTTAGGTAGTTCTTTTGATCTAGGGGTGCTGTGAAAAAAAAGTACTGAGATACTAAAAAGTATTGATAAAATAAGGTAGGTTGGGAAACTATTCTACTTTCTCGGCATTTTCTTATGATGTATCATCCAGGTCACTAATTCTTTGTATAGCTGAAACTAATGTACTTTTCATCCACTTATTGAAATTTTACTTTCCATTATTATGTTTTTCATTTTTAGAAATTCTATTTGGTTATTTGAAAAATACAACTGGTAAATTTTTATGTTCTTTTGTTCCTTAATTACTTTCTGACACTTTTATTTCTTTTAGCATAATTATACGTACATAGTTTATATTCCAAATGTGAAAAAGTTGTACCATCTGCAGTTTCTGTCCTACACTTTATTACGTGTGCTGACTTTTGTTCGTAGGATGCGTTTCCTCGGGTGTATGGTGAGCTACACTTCTTAAAGATCTGTGGAAATGCTAGTGATGACTGGACCTAAAGTACATTCCTTCACTGCAGATTGCATTTGCTTATGTGGAGTCTTACCAACCTGGGCTCAATTTAAAATTTTATCTTGCAAGTTATGAGAGCCACACAGAAATTGTGAATTACACTCAAACTCCCGTGAAGGCAGTTTTGTGGTTAAGGATAGGCAGAGAAGCCTCTCTTTCCCTTCCCATCCAGGGGGGCCTTCAACTAGGCACGTATCCCCACCCTCTCCATCTGCAAGGCAGACTGTCGCATTTTCTCCTTTGGGGGTCTTGCCTTTGGAGTCCGTGGCTCCAGGACAGAATCTATGATCCCGCACCCACACTGTGTCCAGGTCCCAGTCTTTCTCCACTATCCACACACAGTCTTTCAAATTCAAGCTCTGGGAAACAAGCAATAGGAAAATATCCTAGAGCAAAACTGGCTTCAGTGCAGCTTTTTTTTTTTTTTTTAATTTAGTTATTTTTGGCTGCGTTGGGTCTTCGTTGCTGCACGCAGGCTTTCTATGGTTGAGGCTAGCAGGGGCTACTCTTCGTGGCGGTGCGTGGGCTTCTCATTGCGGTTGCTTCTCTTGTTGCGGAGCACAGGCTCTAGGCACGCAGGCCTCAGTAGTTGTGGCTCACAGGCTCTAGAGCACAGGCTCAGTAGTTGTGGCGCATGGGCTTAGTTGCTCCGTGGCATGTGGGATCTTCCCAGACCAGGGCTCGAACCCGTGTCCCCTGCACTGGCAGGTGGGTTCTTAACCACTGCGCCACCAGAGAAGTCCCCAGCCTATCTTTTTGAAGTAATATGTTTTCACTGCTTTGTGCTCCTTGAACTTTCCTTGCTTTCTTGCCAAGTCACCATGCATTTTTAAATATTTATTTAAATATATTCTCCCAGTGTTTTAAAATATTCTATACTGGGAATGTTTCTGTGTATGCCAAGTCTGCCATATCACTAAAAAAAAGGAGGGGAGAAAGCATCTCCTGTACTTTCTACAACGTGGACAGAGTACCTTTGTAATTAGGTGGAAATGCACTCATTTTTCCCACAAGAGCTCCCTAGATCCTCAACTATGTGGTCCCTCATTCTGATCCCTCTACTGAAATGTCTTTGTCTTTGACACATTCCTGTTTTACACAAAGTCCGGGAAAATCCTGCCTCCTCCACGAAGGCTTCCAGAGTTTTATCTGTACCTTTCTTTGAGGATTTATTCTGTTCTCATATCGGACCATCTAAATATAGCAGACACTGCTCATTTGTGATTATCGAAGATAAAGCTTTGACCATGTACAAAGTTTCATCGTTGATATTATACTTTAATTTTGCTGAGGCCAAAATTTGGATCCAGTATTCAAGGAATACATTGTTCATTTCTTAAAATTTAAAAAAAAGCTAACATAACTACTGCAACAAGAACAACAGTGAAATAGTCCATTTCTTATATTGTCACTTTCAAAAGAAAAGATTCAGTAAAGAAATAAGGAAAATCCGCAAGCAAGCAGTGTTAGAAGTGACTCCAGGAGCTCCTGGAAACAACTGGGGAGCCCTGGGCACCCATTCCAAGTTCACCCATGTTTATCTCCATATACACGCTAAAAAGCTGGTAAAACTTCGGTTCTGTCAAGGGGGAAAAGAGTTTCCTAAGAGGAAAACTGGTGTCTACTGTTGGCAGTGAACACATGAGAAAATGAGGAGATCCAATCAAGTTATGGCTATGGTCAGGAAATAGACTTTTCAAAATAAATTTAAGAGCAAAGATTCAGATTCCACTGTTGCTGAGACATGAACGATTCTACCCCATGTTCTGTATGGAAACTGGGTAAAGCAATTCATGAAACTATTTCAGCAAGTGCTCTGGAGAGCGTAAAATTTGCCCAAGTGGGAACAAGCATGGTGGATAGTTCATGTTAACGGAAAAATTTATTTTAATGGCTTTATAAATTACTTGAGTCCTGTATTTATGGAATCATTGAGTCCAAAGGGGTCACTTAAATTTTTCAGTTATATTTTATTGAATTTTATGCAGGAAATTATATGCTATAGTGAGAGTTATGAATATGGGGATTCTTGAAGGTCTCAGGGTGTATCCCCTGCAAATGTCAAGGATTTTATGAATGTTTATTATGTCCTAGAAGGCGTTTAACTCCTCTTCCTCACTTCACCTAATAGAGCTTTTCCCAAAGTAACCACACATCAGTATTTGCTGGAAGAAGGAAAGAAGGGAAAAAAGGAAGAAAATAAGGAAGTTGTTCTGATCTTTATGTTGCTTTTCCACATCTTTGCATTTCTCCTGGGGTGATCGTATTTAAGTAATGTCAGAGGGATTAAGCCAGGAATACAAAGTCCTGTTCCGTTTCCATTTGTAGAATCACAACAAATACAAAACATCCTCATTCGTTAGTAACAGGCTTTCTAGAGATCAGAGTGGATTCCAATTTCCAATGAATAAGTCTACCGGCAATTATCTGCAGTTTAAATAAAAGAAAAGGCATTTCATGTGGACGATACAAACAAGTGGATAATTAAAGTACAGTAACTGATTTCCATAAGTAATGAAGATGGGAAATTATCTCTGACTTTGCTTGCAAAGCTCAATTTCAACTCCATCCCCCATGAAGAGGATTAACCACTTTCCACTCTACCCTCCTCTCCCAGTGCGGGGAGGAGGGAGTGATGCACATGGCAGCTTTGTTCAGACAAGGTTTAAGAGGGAGCTAATTTCAGCTACTCACATTTGAAAACAAAGTAGTGAGCCCGTGCAGTTCTTCTTAAAAATTCTAATTAAGAGCTATAAATAACATTTTCCAAAATGCACAAGCACACTCTCACCTCACTGTGCAGCCACATACAAACATACACGAAGAGCGGCCACAGTTGAGTGGTAATGACTTTTAGAACGAGGAATATATTGTTCATTTCTTAAAATTAAAAAAAAAAAGCTAGCATACCTACTGCAACAAGAACAACAGTGAAATAGTCCGTTTCTTATATTGTCACTTTCAAAAGAAAAGATTCAGTAAAGAAATAAGGCAAACGCGCGAGCAGGTAGTGACAGTAGATGAATGGCAAAGGATGATGCGTTTTGGAGCCTCCATTGAGTTTAGTTCTGACTCAGCCCAAAGGATGGCAGAATATAGGGAGGGTGAGCAGGGAGCTGTGTGGCCATCTTCTGTCTTTTGCCCCCTATCTCCCCGGCTTTTCACAGAACTCCCCTACCCTGAAAGAAGGCTGAACATGCAGTGCAGTTAAAGTCAAAATTCCCACATTGAGTGAATTAACAGTTTCATCCCATTCACTTTTCTCCTGCAGGTTAGTTCTCTCAGGCTCTGAGGGTTCTGATCTATGAAGCTCAGAAATGTCAACTCAAAGTCCATCATCCCATAGTAGAAGTTCCCACACTCGTGTGTGAGCGCCAGGACATAGTAATGTCCGGTATCAAGGAACAGCTGTGAAAATGAAAGAGTGTAAAATTAGAGAAACGTGGGCTCTGGCCCAGTCCCAGCATTTACTAGCTGTGTGACCTTGAACAGGTTACTAAAATCGTCAGAGTTTCTTCATGTGTAAAGTGAGGATAATTGTAGCACCTCACTCGTACAGTTCTTCTGAGAAGCAAGTGTAATACTTTATGCGAAAACCCTTACGTGACTACATAGCCCTAAACCCTGCTCCCCTGGTGTCACACAGCAGTGTGCTGGAAGGCTTTTCTGTTTTGGTTCATTATTTACACATACTCTTGGCTTTGTTTCTTTTTATCTAAGTCTAATGACTGTGCAAGTTTTTAGCACACCTGTCTAATTTATATGATGTTATATTTCTCTGACAGTAAAACAACATTTATTTGCTGTTAGAGTTGCTTAATGACCAGGGCCCAGATCCTAGTATGTTAGGCATCAGCCCAGCCCAGCATGTCATTAGGTAGAGCTACACAAGGATGGACTTCATACCATCTGCCACAGACAGAAGCCATCACCAATTATGTCCACAGAGTCTATGAGATGAAGAGCGGAAGCCCCTTCCTCCGCCCACTCTCTGGAAACCCCTTTTAGGTCCTTCCAGGGGAATCAAGAGGTATTGGGGTTCACAGTGTAAATGATTTAATGTCATGTGCACCTGGGAAGTTGTGGGTCCGTCCATAGAGATCTCCCATGGGGGACAACTAGTGCCTGCTATACATTTCCTTCAGAGACCTGTCACACCTCTGCAGGTGGCTTCTCCCTCATCCTTTTTCCAAACACCCGAGATGACCAGAGCAGATCACCTAACATTTGTTAAGTACACCATGCACTGCAGTCCCTCTGCTATTCATTCTTGCCTGGAATCCCTTCACACTCCCACTTCTGACACCCACCCACCTTCTCTGACTGCCAAGTTCTACTTATCTTAAAGAAACAACTCAAATATCATCTTATCTATAAAGCAGTTCCCCCTGCACCTTCCCTAATGGAAGGTTTAGTCACTCCATCATCTTCTCACCCATGACTCTTCACATTATGAAGCATTTTTCAAAGTGTACACGGGGTGGGCCTAACAAGAAAGGAAAATGTTCTGAATCTTACACATTCTTGTCCCCATACTCCTAACCCAGGGAGGTGTCAGTCACATAATAGATACAACAGTAAATGTCAATGCATGGAAAAAATGGAAGACCCTCTACCTTGAAAGCCTTAGAAAACCTAAGCCCCTGTTCCTCAAACAGATGACACTGAGGTTTAATTAGGAAGATAAGTCTGAGCCACGTGGGTCCCTTTACCCATCCCAAATCCTACAAAGTGACAAGTAAGACATGTAGGGCAAAAAAAGAGGATGCTCCTAAGAGCACTGAAAACAAGAGCTGGACCAGTGAACAAGAAATGCTGATGATTCTCTAAACAATAGAAAGAATACAGGATCAGCGTTATGGAAAAAGTGAAACCAGCTAAACCAAGAATCCAAAATACATTACTCTTCAAGAGAAGACTTGTGGACGGAGAAACCCAAGGAGTTCCGAGTGCATCGTTTATAGAAAAAGTGTGCAGAGGGTGACCTGAGCTTGTGCTTAGGTCTCTAGGGCTGTTGGCCCTGACCCTCCACTTGACCAGTCAGCAGGGGTCCCTGGTATTTGTCCCACTTATAAAGCCGTTTGTGTGGGCACTGAGCCAAAGAGACACCAAGAAATTAAGACCTAGCAGATGGTTTCTCCCAGGATAAGAGATACTTATACGCAAAGGCAAACCCCACCTGGCACGTTGCACCCAGCGGCACACCAGGAGCCTCTTTCCATAGCCACAGGGAGCAGAGCACAGGCGGCAATCACCAGCCCAAGAGGAGAAGAAACCTCCAATAAAAAGGGAAACACACAAATCAGGACCCACATACCATTTGAAGGGCGCTAACACACATTCTTTTTTAAAAAAATAAGTACTTTATAGAACAACGATAAAGACTGTAAATCATGTTAATATCCTTAGAGTTCTTTATATAACACTGAATCTTAAAACAGAAACAACTAGATCTTGAGACAAAACATCTGATCTTCAAAGTAAAATAAATGTTAAAACAATACCATAACAGATGCAGCTGAATCAATTGGTGAGCTGGAAAACGCAGCAAATGGTTTCTCCTAGAAAAATCTTAAGAAATAGAAAGCATAAGAGAAAATTTAAGAGACGTGGAGAATTCTGGAAAAGAGGAATGAACAGACATATCAAAATAATTTTAGAAGTTTACTTAAAGCTGAAGAAATACATAGTTCATCAGATTAAAAGGACCTACTCTGTGCCAAAGAACAAGTTTTAAAAGGCCCAAAACTTTAATCGTCATTGTGGAATGTCAGATCATCACAGAGAAAAATCCTAAGGCACTCCAAAGGTAAAATGATGGATTACTCACAAAGGTGTGGGGATTACATGCACCATTCATTTCTCAACAGCAACACTGGATGCTAGAAAAATCCAGGCTCAAGGCTATTTTGAACCCAAATTCCGTATCTGTCAAACTTGCTTTCAAGTTTGGGGACAAAATAAAGGCTTCGGACGTGCAAAGAATTGGAAATTTTGCCACCCACAAATACTTTTGAAAAAGCTTCTGAAAGGATAATCCAATAAAATAAATAACAAAACCAAGAAAAAGGATACAAGAAAGAATAGTGATCAGAGAAAACACAGAAAGTTACAGTTAAGTTTAAATAACTGTCAATGCATGATATTTTAAAAATGCACAAAATAACCATCTTGAACTAAAATCCCAGATGTTCTCAGCAGTGGAATCTGCCAGAGAGGGTATAGGAAGTGTAAGACTACTACAGTTTTTTTTCCTATATAAGAGTAAGATATAGATACTATAGCTGTTGACAGAATTGTTAAAATTGTTAAAAAATATAAGTATAATCACTGGGAGAATAGAAATAGATATATAAGTTCCAAATGACTAGGGAGGAAATTTAATGGAACTATAGATATAGTTTTATATATATATATATATATATATATAGTTTTACATATATAGTTATATATATAATCAGTTCAAAGGGCAAGATAGAAAGAATAGCAAAATCAAAGTATAACACAATCACCAAAAAAAGTCCATTTTAAACTCAAAAAAATTCAGCTATATGTAGACTATAAGAGAGGCCCACTGAAATTAAGACAAAATGGATTTTTTTTAAAGATGTAAAAGTATATACTAGGCAAATGGTAATAATAAAAATGATTATAAAATGGTATAGCATAGCAAGATTAACATCAGGAAAAAGAATAAAGTATTGATACATAGCATTAAATAGGATAAAGTGGATATCTATGATTACGGAAACATGCAACCCAGTAAGATGCAACAGTCAAACTTGTCTGCATCTAAATACAAAGCTCAGTGTATCCGCGTGTGTGTGCAGCAAAATCTGATGAAAACACAAGGAGAAACTGACAAATCCACAGACAGAGAGGAGCTTTATCCAGAGCCCCCTTTCAACAGCTGATCAGGCAGAGAGGCAGAAACCGGGGGAGGGGAGGAGAGTGACTGAGGGCGAGAGAAGATGTTCTACAGGCGACTCGAGAAGAACTGGAAAAACCGAGTAAAAAAAATAAATAGAAATTTGTTCATGACTTTCTCAAAAGTTTTCAAATTTTTTCTAAAATAGAGCTACCCTTAACAAAAATAAAATAAATCAGAAAACCACACCATCACACACCCAGATGAGTTTATAAGAAAAATTCCAACCGTTTCAGAGAATGGAAAATTATGACACCAGCCTAATGCTGATACCAAAACCAAGCAAAAGCCACAAAGAAGAAATCAAAGGAGCAATTTCATTTTTGTAATTAAATAAAATATGAACAAATCAAGTCCAGCTGTGAATTAACAGAACACTGCATCATGGCAAACCAAGTTTAACTCAGGAACACCAAAACGGTGTAACATCAAGAAGGTATTAATGCAACTGGGTATGGTAACAGGTTAAAACAGAAACCCAATATAATCTTCTTAATAAAGGCTGAAAAGTATTTTGATGAAATCTGACAGACATGTCAGAGTAAACAAACTTTTTGGCCAGCTGGAAAGAGACAGAAATGTCTTCAGTGCTATTAAGGCTTTTTGCAGAAGTCTACAACAACTATACATGAGATGGCTCACTGATAGCACTCCTATTAGAGTTAGTAAGAAGAAAAAAAGGAACAGTCCTTTTCAGCATTACACTGCAGGCTTAGCCAATAAAAATGTCTAAGTAAATACATAAGCGGTATAAAGAAGTAAAGGCATCTACAGAACTGTTATAATTTTCTACAGTACGATCTCCCTTCTCTAGAAGAATCAGACTCTACAGATAAACTATTAAAATAAGACAAACTGTTAGAATAAGACAGTTCCATAAGGTGACAGACACCATCACATACAAAAATCAGTAACTGTCTCATATGTTAGCATATAGTATAAATCAGAAAACATAATGAAAAAATAAATCCTGATCATACATGCATACTCACACCCATATACTATAAAAAGCAGTTGGAAAAAAATACCCAAGTATTGCACTAAAATTTGGGGGGAGAAAAAATACTAGAAGTCAGTTGCTCTGTCAGTTTACTATCTACCATATTAAAAAGAAAAAAACTTGTAAAAACAATTGGATTATTGATATTAAAAAGTAACAATTTGAGAATTGAGAAACAGATCCATGAATATATAGGCATTCACTTTATGATAAGGTATGAAAGTGTCATTTCAAGTAAGTACAGAAAAGATGGACTATTCATGTAAATGTTTCTAAAAAGAGAAAGCTAGCTATCTCACATTAAGTGCAAACAATAAGTTTCAGAATTTCCAAAGGATTAGAGATAAATTGTCAATCAACCAATAAGACTTTATGATTAACCCAAAATCTTGGTTAATAAATAGTCATTAACAGCACAAATCACAGTGGAAAAGGCAAACAAATTTGATGACAGAAAAATTTTAAACTTCCGTAGCATTATAAAACAGTATATGCAACATTACAGGACATATGAATATCTCCGAAAAATATTTAACATATTATCAGACAAAAGCTCAATATTTAGTATCATGCATATATCTATGTGTGGGTATATACAGTATTCCAAATTTAAGAAAAAGTTAGAGCCTACCAGAACACAAATTATATTAAAAAGTATCTCTAATAAGATTTTCAAGTGGCCAATAAATGTATAAATATGTTTAAAGCCCTACCAAAATCTATAAAATGCTAATAATAATAATAAATATACCTAATATTTGTTAAGTGCTTGCTTCTGGCCAGCGACTCTTAGGGTTTGACACGTGCAAGTTATCAAAGGCTTACACCAGGCTTTGTGGTGGGTATTTTCCCCACTGCAGAGAAAGGAAGGGGGAGCAAGGAGAACTGAAGGAACTTGCCAACAGCACAGTTAGTGGTGGGGCAATTTGAATTTAAACCATGTCAGTCTGGCTCCCAAACCAGTTCATCTCTCTGCCATGTTTTTTTTTCACTGATGAGTAAAAAGTGATGAATTGGTATAATTCTTTTAAAAGGTTAATATTCAGTGTTGGTAAGAATGAGGGAAAACCTTTATTCTCAAACATTCTTGGTGGACGTGTAAATTGATAAAGTCTTCTTGAAGGGCAATATGGCAGCCTCTTCCAAAGCATTTTAAAGCAGACCCAAGAATTCTACCTCCAGGAAGCTATCATTAAGAAACAGGTGACATGTGCAAGAGATGTCTGAAAAAGAATGTCGTGGCAGCATTATTTGTAAGAGTGGAAACTCAGAATCAACATATATGTCAGTAAATAGGCTTCTGGTGAAACAATTTGGGGAATATCTCTACACAATAAAATAGGATTCAGCCTCTGATAAGAATGAAGTAGGTTTATATGAACTGATATGGAATGACTGTGAATCTGACTATTCCTTGAAAAACAGCAAGTTGCAAAAACAAACCCTTTTACATTTTTTTAGAAAGGAAGGAAGGGAGGGAGGCAGAGAGGGAGAGAGGGAGAGAGGGAGATAGGGAGGGAGGGAGGAAGGAGGGAAGGAGG
>NW_020838026.1:995736-1039360 GCF_003676395.1 Aethalodelphis obliquidens | reverse complement strand
GAGGGAGATAGGGAGGGAGGGAGGAAGGAGGGAAGGAGGGAAGGAAGGAGGGAGGAAGGAGGGAGGGAGGGAGGAAGGAAGGAGGGAAGGAGGGAAGGAGGGAGGGAGGGAGGGAAGGAGGGAGGGAGGGAGGGAGGAAGGGAGGGAGATTTGCATGTATGAGTATAATTGTTTGGAAAAAGAACTATAAAGATGCACACCCAGCTGTTTTCACCATCACCCGTGGTTCCTGCAGGAAAGAGGAACAAATGTGTTGGGTTGAAAGGCAGGGAGATGAAAAAGATAAACTTTAACATTACACTTAATAATAATGGCTATTCCTTGAATCTTTTACAATGATAAGATGCTCATGTAATGAAAACAATAATACAAAGAAAATTAAATAAGCAAGTGATGAAATTGAAACTCAATCCACAGAAAACCCAGACAGTAAGAGGAAAACTTTGGGCACCATATTATTTGCCACAGTTGCACGTGTCATGACCAATTCAGGGTCATGGCAGGGAAATAAAATATCTAGAATATAAATGTGACAAATCACTCTAGAGGTCCAGGGTTA
This sequence comes from Aethalodelphis obliquidens, assembly GCF_003676395.1. Taxonomy (NCBI): domain Eukaryota; kingdom Metazoa; phylum Chordata; class Mammalia; order Artiodactyla; family Delphinidae; genus Aethalodelphis; species Aethalodelphis obliquidens. The sequence goes on along the minus strand of NW_020838026.1, from coordinate 1,038,801 downwards.
GTTAGCTTTCTTTTTAAAAGAACCCAGATCAATCTTTTATACAAACTTCACAACATCTTCCTATTTTAGGAGAGACTTGGGCTCCACCCAGGGTGTTTTTGGGTTTTTTTGGTTTTTTTTACATCATGTCAAATTGTTTGCTAAGATCTGTTGGCAATTCAGCCTGGAGTTTTCAGATTCCCTCTCATTTTACCAACGTGAAGCTGCATCCTTAACACGAGGTTGATCCTGCATTAATTCACAGACAGATGCAGAGTTAGTTGGGGCAGAAATCACTTTTGGTTCCTGTTCTCTCTTCCTTGTTAAAACATGCACAGCATCCCTCACTCCAGTTAATCAGACTCACAACACTCCATCCCGGGTGAAAATAACGCGCCCCCTTGCACTGCCCTTTCATTGCCGCAGCTGACACCTATTATTCCCTCGAGGCACCAATCTTCCTAGTCACGATCACTCAGCTCTGAAGTGTGTTACAAAGTGTGCATGCCACACTTCTTTTGTCAGAAGCGGGAATTCAAGGCCGCTGAGTCTCCGTCCCAGTCAAGGAGCTGCATGTGTGGATCACCCACAGCGGGCAACCTGCACTAAGAAAGGGAGCCTCGGGGGTCCTATTAACATGTTTCCGTGTAGCACGCCTGAAACCCAGAAGAACAGAAGGACTGCAGCACGCAGGTGCCAGCTTTCCTCTGTCCGCAGTGGGGACTCTCTGAGAACAGCCTGACACTGAGCTTCTTCTAGATGCTTCCACACCCTTCAAGTAGCGGCAAAGAGGAGTAGGACACACAGGCTGCTGCCTCCCTCCTGCCTTCTCCAAGCCGTACAAGCAAGAGAAGCAGGGAATAAAAAGGGCGGCACTTGATACGTTTTGAGAGAGAAAGGAATACACTAGTCACTTGGTGACGCAGGAAAAAAAATCAGTTTTCCTGCTCTCAAGTTTAAAGCTCTCAGAGAATAATATTCAAAATGTTAAACATGCCTTTACACAAATATTAAGTGAGGCCATGTAAAGACTTATTTAACTCATTAATGAGAGGAACAAAAAAATGGTAAAGCTAGTTCAAAGAAGATTTGAGAGACTGAGTTAGAACAGTTATAACAGACTGAACAAATGCTAGAACAGAATTGCTCAACTTGATACAAAACTGGTTAAAGTCCTACAGAGCAATAAAACTGTAACCTCTAGGGTCATCTCTTCCTGCTTTGGACAAGAGTAATTTTCACTGATATCAGTTTTATAAAAGTTAATATTTACCCTTACACAGTGATAAAGCAGCCTAATCAATAAGAAGTAGTGAGTCAAACAAAGAATCATGCCCCTTGAGAACTAGGTAAATTTAAATCTTGGGTAGCCTAATAGCCAATGTTCAGTCATGACACTGAAAAAACATGCAGTTTTGGTGTGTTGTGTTTTCATTTTTATGTGTCTCTAAGTGTTCTGCAGTTTCCCTTGTGATTTCTTCATTGATCCATTGGCTGTTTAAGATTGTATTGTTTAATTTCCATAAATTAGTGAACTAAAGTTTTACTTCTGTTATTGATTTCCAGCTTCATTCTGTTGGAGCAGGTACTCTGTATCACAGCTACCTTTTAAAATCTTTTGAGACTTAATTTGTGGCCTAATATATGATCTATTTCTAACTTAACGATTTTTTTTTCTTACACAGCTATGTGCATGGCAGTCTTTGGACGGTGGACAGAAATGACCACACCCATCTACAGAATTACAAAGTGCTATGGCCTAAATGTTTGTAATCCCCCCAAATTCATATGTTGAAGCCTAAATTCACAATGTGATGGTATTTGGAAGCGGGGCCTTAGGTTGAGATGAGGTTGTGAGGGTAGAGGTGCCATGATGGGAACAGGGATATTCTAAGAAGAGACAGAGAAAGATTTCTACCCCTCCCCGGGCCACGTGAGGACACATGACGGTGGCCACCTGCAAACCAGGAAGAGGGCTCGTCAGACACTGAATCTGCCAGCACCTTGACTTGCCTTCCCGGCCTCCAGACTGTGAGAAATCAATGTCTGTTGTTTAACCATCCACGCCCCCGCCCAGCTATGACATTTGTTGTGGCAGATGAGCTGACAGACAGAGTGAGAAGGGGCACCAAGAGATGATGGTATTCAATTCCCTCTCTCGACACCTGTGTAGGTCAAATGACAAGTCAGGATCGTGTACGGGTCAAGGGCATGAACTTAGAACTCAGCAGACCTGGGTTAAGTCTGCACTGTGCCACCTTTGACTAAATATAATCTAAGACCCAATTTTCTCATGTGTAAGGGGAAATAATAATAGCACCTTCCTCAGAGAACTGGAGTGAGGAGTAAAAGAGATAAATTAGTAAGTTTACTAGACTTACTAATCAGCATTTACTAAATAGTTAAAAATTGCCATGGGTGGTTTTATACCTGGTGACTAAGTTCTATCATCATTCATACCCTGGAGAATGTAGTCAAATTCAATTTAAGTTAGATTCAACTTGGGAAAAAGAGGGAAACTCTCAAAATAATCATTTTCTGAAGTGTAATTTCCCTCCTGGCTAAAAAGGTTGTCCTAAAGCTGGCTTTAAACAGAGATTCGCTCCAGGATGACAGCCTTGCTTTGTGTCTCTGAGGAGAGGAGGAGAAGAAGTGAAGGAGGAGTTACATGTGACGTTGGTGCCATGAAGCCGCTTAGAGGGACGTAAAGATGGGGTTGAGCGAGCAAAGGAAGATGGGCCTCAAAAGGCTGCTTAAAAAGTCAGACGGGACTTCATCTTAGTAACAGGTCTGCGATTTTATGACCTAAAAGGGGCCCAAAATATCTATTCAACCTACCTCACAGGATGGCATAAAGATAAAAGAAATAAAGAGAAAAGCTATAAAAGTATGCTCGGCTCATTCAGCTAATGGGATTCTTACCTTTTTACTCTGCTTTCTGGGTCAGTGGGAGGCCAGGAAACTCAGGCATCAGCTCTGAGCTACACAGTGGTGATGGGATTTAAACAGCTCTTTAACAAGAGCAAGAATTCCCGATCTCCTTTCAGCCTTTTGAAAAATCAGTTTTCTAGTTGACACAGCAACTGATAAACTTCACACACTTTTTACTTTGCATCCATGTTGTCTGTTGGATATCTGCAGGTTGATTTTTTTATTTCCTTGCTATGTATTCTTAGACCATTTTATTGAGGTATAACTTACATACAATAAATCGACCCTCTTTAAGTATAAAGTAATGATTTTGAGTAAATTTATAGAGTTGTGTAGTGATCACCACAATCCAGTTTCAGAACCTTCCCGACACCCTAAAAGATCTCACGTTCCCAGATGCTTTTTCTCTCCATTTCCACCCCAGCTGCAAGCAACCCTAATCTACTTTTTCTCTACAGATCTACCTTTTCTGGACATTTTGTAAAAATGGAATCATACAACACTTTGTCATTTGTGGCTGCTGTCTTTTATAGCATAATTTTTTCAAATGGATGGAATACCATTTTCTTTGTCCAGTCACCCACTGATGGACATTTGCATTGTTTCTGGAGTTTTTTCTAGTATGAATAGCACTGCTATAAACTTTTGTGTACACGTCTTTTTATGGGCATATATTTTCATTTCTTTTGGGCAGATACCTATGAGAAGAATTACTGGCATAATAAGTTAATGTTGAAGTTTCTATTAAACTGCCAAACTCTTTTCAAAGTAGCCATACTGTTTCCATTCCCACCAGCAATGTATGGGCATTCCAGGCTCTCCACATCTTTGCCAACTTTTGTTACTGTCTTTTTCGACTGAAATGATATTTCATTGTAGTTTTACTTTGCATTTTTCCAATGAGTAATAATGTTAGTCATCTTTTCATGTGCTTCTTGTCATTCAGATATTTTCTCTGGGGAAGTTTCTATCTAGATCATTTGCCTATTTTTAAACCAGTTGCTCACCTTACTGAGCTGTAAGTATTCTTTATATACTCTGTGTACACGTCTGGATGTGTGATTTGTAACTACTTCTCCCAGACTGTGGCTTGTCTTTACATTTTCTTAATGGTACGTGTAGCAGCTTAAAAGCTTTAAATTTTGAAAAAGTTCAAATTATTTTTGTCTCTTATGAATCACGGTTTTGGTACATATCTAAGAACTCTTTGCCCAACCCAAGATCAAAGATTTTCTTCATTTTTATAGTTTTAACTATTACCACTAGGTCTATAATTCATTTTTAACTAATCTTTGTGTGGAGTGTGAGGCAAAGGTCATACACACAAAAATTAATCCTTTTGCCTGTGGGTCTCCAATGGTCCCAACACCACTTGTTGAAAAGTTTATCCTTCACCCATTAAATTACCTTGGCACCTTTACCAAAAATGTACAGACCATCTACTACAAGGATGTTTTCCTGGACTCTATTCTAGTCCGTGAGCTGTATGACTAAGCTTGCACACCTTTCTTGATTATTTTAGACATCTTCAGTGCTTTTAACTCCACATCTTGGATGTCATCATCGGGAGACCCAGAGATATAAAAGAAACATTTGTAGTCTGTACTTTGTATGCACAAGTTACAAAATCAAGATGATCACTGTAAATATTACAGTTCATTTATACTGCCAAATTTGAAACCTATTAGCACATAAAATATAGTACTACTGACAATTGTGTTAATAACAAAAACTACATGGGAACCTATGAATTTGTTGAATGTACTAGATTAAAACTACAAGTGTGGATAATTAACGAGTATTAGTTTATTATCGTGTATAACCCAGATTTTGTGGTCACATGCCCATGAACTAATCAAGGTATGAGGCATTTGGTAGTCTATCCGTAAATCATTCTCCTTCTTTTCTAACAAAACATCATTTTGTTCAGGTGTTAAGAAGCAGTGTTCTCACGAAGATGAGCCTCTCTGTAGCCCCAGAAGATGAACCCCAAATGGTCTAGTCCAAAGGCCAGCAAACTTTTTCTGCATAAGGCCAGAGTAAATATTTTAGGCTTTGCTGGCCACAAGGTCTCTGTAACAACTATTCAACTCTCTCACTGCAGCAGAATAGCATCCATAGGCAATATATAAATGAATGGGTGAGGCTATGTTTTAATAAAATTTAATTTGTATCAATAGGTAATAGGCAGGATTTGCTCTATGGCCTTAGTTTGCCAACCTCTGGTATCTTAGTTTCCTAGGGCTCTCTTGACAAAATACCATGAACTGGATGGCTTAAAACAGAAATTTATACTCTCACAGCTCTGGAGGCCAGAAGTCTGAAATCGAGGCATTGATAGGGCCATTTTCTCGCAAAGGTTCTAGAGAAGAATTGTTTCTTGCCTCGGCCAGGTTCCGGTCCCCTGGTGTTCCTGGCTTGTGGCTGCATCCATCCAATCTCTACCTCCATCTTCACCTGCTCTTCCTCTCTGTGTCCCTGTGTACTCTCCCCTTCCTGCTATAAGGACACTTATCATTGGATGTAAGACTCTCCCTAAGTCCAGGATAATTTCCTATCAATATTCTTCACTAAGTACATCTGCAAAGACCCTTTTTCTAAATAAGATAACATTCTGAGATTCCAGGTGGACGTAAATTCGGGGTAGGGAGCTATTCAACCTGCTCTACCTAGTCTAGGCAGTGATAATAATTCCATTCTCCTTTCCCATTGTCTACACAGAGTAAACAACTCACTTCTGGCTAAAGAGCCTGAAAAAGCTTATTGGGTGAGCTTTTTGGGTGATCTGGGGAAAATGTGTTCCTATTTGATTTTTTTTAAAGTACAGGGACAACTTTTATATGCTCCTGTCTCTGGATGTTGTCACATGAAGAAGTGATGCTAAGAGTTGAAGCAATCCTCTGTGACCATAAAGGGAAAGCCAGGAGAAGGGCAGGGAACACCTTCACATCATGAAGATGCTGAATTGGCTATTTCCTAACTCTGGGTTCCTTGTTTTAAGAGATAATCGAACTCTTATTAAGCCATTAATTTAAGGTTCACTATTACTTGAAGTCAAATCATCCTAACTATTTCACAAGGTATCCTCAGAAGGTAACAACTAGAAACTGTAGTGACTCAGGAATTGTTGACCTGCCCTCCGACAACAGAAGACACACCAGTACAAATCCATTTTCTTTCAAATTTTCTTACTTTGACACTGACTCAACTCAGCAAAAAGGCTATCACTAACCTTTCAAATTTAATTCAGGGATATAAAATGGAGACAGGCCAGAAAGAGCCTTGGAACACCCTGTGGGAATGGCAACAATTCTCAGAGAAAAATGGGACTTGTCCAGAAAGAAAAGAAAGGGAGGAAAATGGAAATTATAAAAAAAGAGATTGATTCCTTCTCTGCTAATGTTGCAGATTAGGCTGGGTAGGCAGCAATTCCTGTCTGTGCTGTAGCTTCATGGTAAAAATAAAAAGATCACAGCTATAAGCAGAGGTGGAGACAGCAGAGCAGAGAGACGGTGGTTAGACTGAAGTTAGAATAGTTGCCCCAATCACTCAGGGTGATCCAGTGAGGTTCCAGTGACGCTGACAAAGACATATGCAGATCAAAGGTCTGGTGTACCAGCCCAAGTAACAAAAGAAAGCATTGGATATATAGTGTATATTCTTAAAAGTATGATATATATGTGTTCTCTATACTTAATGTATACATACAGCACAAACATTAAATATACCATATATATGGATATTCAAGCTATACAATAAGAATGTATGTTACACAAGATTTTCTACCATATTTATACTAGGAGTGTTTATCTTGTATGTAAAGGGGGAAGGAAGACTACAGAACTTGAAAATAATTCATGAAATTTACTCCTGAAAGAAATTCATTTAAAAACAATCTATTCTTTTTGGTAATGGAGGAATAGCTTCTAATGGATTAACCTTTACACAGATAATAGCTATCAAATCTGACACACACACACACACACACACACACACAATTAAATTAAGGGGGAAATAAAGCCCAACAAACTACCTGAAGGCAATGGCAAGCAAACGAAATTAGGAAAAAGTTGAAGGGAGTTCACTTAAAAGAAGGGGATGGAATGGCACTGGGTAAATTTCCAATATGTTATAAACTTTTGCCTGAAGGCAGTTCTGGTCAGCACCAAATGGAGTTACTAAAACTGAAAGAATATCTATGATCTTACTGTCTTGCAGAACCAGAAGAGTTTGAAGTGACCACCGCAGCTAGAAATTGAGGGGATAAATCCCATGAAAGAGATATCCACAGAAGCAAAGTCCTAAATTCCGCATTAAACAAAAAAAATCTGTTTAAATCTCTAGCCAATCCCTGAACTCATGGGCAGAGAAGAATACAAGCCACCCAGCTCAGGCTAAAAGGACTGAACAATAATTTTTATTGCCGCCCGCCACAGAGAAGACAGTTTGGAATTTAAATCTTGTCAAGTTAACTACCTACTAAAACAAAAAAATCAATATATTCAGAGAGCAAAACAGAATCTAGAGTTTTGTAATGGTCACAATGTCCAGAATATGATAAGAATTCCTAGACTAAAATAAAAAGAAAACTCTGACCCATAATCCAGAGAAAAGGTAATCAGTGAAAACCAAATCTATGACAACCCAGAAGATAGAACTGGGGGACAAGCATTTGGAAAGCAGTTATTATAACTAAGCTCAAGAACAGAAAGGAAAACGTATCAACAAAGAGGAAACTCAGCAGAGAAATAACACACTATAAAATGCACAAATAATTGTCTAATTTTAATAATTTACTTCATATCTTTGAAAATAATTTCACTTCTATTGTCTTCTTAATAAAACAAATATCACGTAAAGCTGGTCACCATGTATTACCTTGGAGCTTAACCAGCTTAAATAGTGTGGTAGTAGACAGTCTGATGAGAGCATTGCACACGGAGTCAAGAAAACCAACTCTTAAGTACAAAACCTCTCTATGACATTAAATGAGACGCTGAACCTCAGTGGACAGCGTCGTGTTGCTCTGTCACATGTGAGGTTGGTCCTAAATCATCTCCAAGCCTTTTTGTGAAAGATCTAGGTGTGATTTGCTAACCATCTCCAAACTAGGTAGTGTAAAAGTGAAGATCAACATACAGGTCTTCCACTTACCACCAACACCTGAACTGAACAAAACCAGGAAATCTTAACCAAGCACTTATTACCTTCAGTAATTTCTTTAAGGATAAATGCAGTACAGGGCCAACCCCAGATCCCAGTTCACTCCACAAAGACATGTTGTGCGCTTTGTAAGGGCTGAGAGGAGCCTTGATCGGGATGTTTCGACTGAGAGGAAGCCTAGGTATTACTTCTCTCCCGATCTAGATGGAGCAGAATCGAATTTGGAAACCAAAACCATTCACAGTACACCAAGTTCCAGCAATGTTTGGAGCACTGAATGATGTTTTTAAAGTTTCTCCTATGAAGCCCGTAAAAAATAACGTGGGTGGTGACTGAACTGAAAATTTAATCACAACGAGGTTCTAAGTGCATTTAAAAAAACCCATCTATCTAATGGACTGTAAGCCTAGAAAAGGAGTTTTAAAACTTTTGATCAGATATCGAAATGTTAAACTCTGACATGGGAAAAAAGTATATATAATTTATTACTTTGCTTTTCCCTTTTACAGAGATGATTGATTTAATTTCCCTACAAGCTTGTTTTTTCTCCTGTGATAAACAACTGCCAAAAACGAAGACAAGCCAAATGTATAGACTGCTTAAAAACGGATGTGTATTTTGAAACGTCACTGTTTTTCACGGCACCGGGCTGAGCTGACAGCCCACTGTCCTGCGCGTATCTGTGGGCTGGTGTGGGTGCCCCAGCTCTACACACCGCTCAGACCCAACTTCTCACTTCCGTCCAGGGCACCGCTCACCAGCCCTGAATTCTCAAGATGGTCTTTGGATGACTGTATCCTTACACAGCATAAGCTGTGCCACGGATAAGAGACCTATATGTCCACAAGTAACACAGAAATAGATCGTATTTCTCCACAGATGGAGATAAAAGAAAGCCAAAATACACAAGAATGTTTGGGGACAGAGCTTGCAAGTGAATTCAAACACACGGTTGTCTAAAGTGACGGTATTAGATGTTTGGGTGTAGATGAAAGGAAATCCATTCACACAGGAATCTGGTGGGAGAAAAACAGAATTTATATCCACTGGGGTCTCACAGAATCGCATCATCTCAGGCGTGGAAGGGACTTCAGAGGCCGTCGAATCCAGCTATGTTCCCCAAGCAGGAATCCTGAGGGCTGGCAGTTCTCCTTAGGAAGAGCCAGGCTAAGGCTCTTTGATTTGATTACCAGGTAATCAAAGCTGCAGAACTTTGGAGATCAAGTTTCATTTTGTTTTTATCTTAACTGCCTCAGAGTTTTGAATTCTGGGCTCTAAACATTCATCTTTAACATATTCGTTGATGCCATGTCACCAATATGGGATATTAAAAATGTTGCGTTCATCAGTTAGGCCCATCAGTGGCAAGATTATCACAGGCCAGTGTGTTCCTATCCCTACACTGTTGTTTGTGAAAGAGTTTAAAAGGCATGCATGGTTTCTGCCCTAAAGGGGTTCATAATCTTAGGTTAGCAACAAAATAAATACAGCCAAACCCAGGTATGCTGATAAAATTTCCTCCAGTCCCAAGTGCTTAGAATACTGAAAAATGGGATCAATATTTATTGAGCACTGACTGTGCTGGGAAAGGTTAAAGAGCGTTGGAACTACTTAGCTGGGTGAAGAGAAGCCTGGGGTAGAATTCAAGTATTTTCTAATATATTATAATTGTCTTAAGATGCTGATCAATTATTATTAATTTAATTCCAGAGGACAAAAGAAAAAAAATGTAAAGGGAAAGAAAGCAAAACATTATATCCTGACTGTAAATGTGACGGGAGAGATTACTTATTTGAGGGAAGTGATATTACGACCTCTTTGAAGAAGTTTAAGAATAAATCAAGGGCTTCCCTGGTGGCGCAATGGTTTAGAGTCCGCCTGCCGATGCAGGGGACAAGGGTTCGTGCCCCGGTCTGGGAGAATCCCACGTGCCGCGGAGCGGCTGGGCCCGTGAGCCATGGCCGCTGAGCCTGCGCGTCCGGAGCCTGGGCTCCGCAAAGGGAGAGGCCACAAGAGTGAGAGGTCCGCGTACCACAAAAAAAAAAAAAAAAAAAAAAAAAGAATAAGTCAAACACTCATTTATCTTGACTGGACTGAGAAAAACACATCTTGACGGCAAAGATGTCACTTGTCACTCACCAATATCTCCTTTGATGTTACAAAAAGAGACAGCATGGTCCAGACTTGGATAAAAGGAATTAATGGTCCTTAAGGGTTCAATGTTTTCTATCACTTAGAGAGAGAGAAAACAAATATGAGGATCTACCTTTTTTCCCCCAAAAGGATTATTTATTTTTTCCCTTGGAAGTTTACATTACTAACAGGATGTTCTCCTTTGACTTAACATACACAGCCCTAAAGCCAAAGCTCATTAATCAAAACCCAAGCCTGTCTTGCCCTCTTCACTAAGCTGAAAAGCACTCATTTCTTACAAACATATTTTAAAAGGTAACTAATGAATTTTGAAAGTTTTCAATAAAACATTCTTGTCCATGCAGATTTTAAAATGCAGTGTCTCACATATTACTACCAGGCCATCCTGAATACGGGGTCAATCTTCTTAGAACAGGAAAAAACAAGAGGGTAGCATGGTTTCTTTTATTCTTTAATTAACTCCCTTTTTCTTTTGAGAGGCTACATGGTTCCTAGCCCCAACCTCAGTCTTGTGATTCCTACATAGTCCACATCCGGGTTATATACCAGATGCAACGTGAGGGTTTCCTTCGCACCTAGTGAATGTTCTCAGTATCCAAATACATGTTGTCTGAAACAGAGTTTTACTTAAAATGTAAGAACACGGACTTCCCTGGTGGTCCAGTGGGTAAGACTCCATGTTCCCGGGTTCAATCCCTGTCGGGGAACTAGATCTCACATGCATGCTGCAACTAAGAAGTCCGCATGCTGCAACTAAGTCCCAGTGCAGCCTAAATAAATATTTTTTTAAATAAATAAATATTTTAAAAAATAAGAATATAATGTAAGAACATGCATAGGTTGAAAGTGAAAGGATGGAAAAAGATACTCTATGCAAATTGTAACCAAAAGAGAGTAGGGGCAGCTATACTAAAATTAGGCAAATTAGACTTTAAGTCAAAAATTATTACAAGAGACAAGTAAGGATGTTATATAATAATAAAAGGTTCAATTCATCAGGAAGATAAAACAAATATATTGTTAAGAGGGTAGCTCTCGTGTGTTCTTACCACCACAAAATAATAAATAAAATATAACAATTATAAACATACATGAATGAGACATCAGAGCTCCAAAACATGTGAAGCAACCATTGACAGAATTGAAGGGATAAATAGCTCTACAATAATAGGAGGATATTTCAATATCCTACTTTAAATAATATATAGAAAAACCAGACAGAAGATTTAGTAAGAGAGGACTTGAACAACACAATAGACTAATCGGACCTAACACATACATTCAGAACTCTTCACCCAGCAATAACAGAAAACAAACTTTTCTCAAGTACACGAGGAACATTCTCCACAATAAACTACATGTTATTAAACTATATGTTATACCACAAAATAAGTTGTAATTTTTAAAAGATTGAAATAACGCAAAGCATCTTTTCCAATCACAATGTTATAAAACTAGAAATCAACAGAAGGAAAACTAGAAAATTCACAAATATGTGGAAGTTAAACAATATACTCTTAAACAACCAAAAGAGACATTACAAGGAAATTTATAAAATATCTTGAGACAAATTAAATTGAAACCACAACATACAAAACTTATGGGATGTAGCGAAAGTGATGTTAGGAGGGAAATTTGTAGCTGTAAAATCTAAAATTAAAAAAGAAGGTCTCGACGCAGACATGGAGAATGGACTTGAAGACACGGGGAGGGGTAAGAATAAGCTGGGGTGAAGTGAGAGAGTGGCATGGACTTATATGTACTACCAAACGTAAAACAGATAGCTAGCGGGAAGCAGCTGCATAGCACAGGGAGATCAGCTCGGTGCTTTGTGACCACCTAGAGGGGTGGGATAGGGAGTGTGGGAGGGAGACGCAAGAGGGAAGAGATATGGGGATATATGTATATGTATAGCTGATTCACTTTGTTATAAAGCAGAAACTAACACACCACTGTAAAGCAATTATACTCCAATAAAGATGTTAAAAAAAGAAAAAAACTTCCCACTCGTAATTGTGACTCCAACTATGGTGATAGTAGACACAAATGTCATTATTTCTAATCTTTAGTTGTGCTAAGAAATAAAATATAAACCTCCTTTCAAAAAACAAACAAAACAAAGAAAGTCTCAAATCAACAACCTAACTTTAGGGCTTAAGAAAGTGGAAAGAGAACAAACTAATCTCATAACTAGCAGAAGAAAGGAAATAATAAAAATTAACGAGAAATAAAATTAAAAAACAGTAACGAATATTAGTGAAATCAAGAGTTGGTTCTTCTTAAAAAAAGGGGACAAATCTTTAGTTAGACTGACTAAAAGAAAAAGAAGACTCAAATAACTAAAATCAAAAATGAAAGAGGGGAAATTATTACCAATTTTACAATTATTTCTGCAAAATTAGTAACCAAGATATAATTAAGTATAATAAAGAAATAGAGAACTTATAAAAGAGGATTTTTAAGAGAGTACTATGAACAATTATATGCCAACATATTGGATAACCTAGATGAAATGGACAAATTCCTAGAAATATACAACCTATCAAGACTGAATTATGAAGAAATAGAAAATCCAAAACCTATGGCTAGTAAGGAGATGAAATCAGTAATCAAAACTCCCAACAAAGAAAATCCCAGAACCAGATGGCTTCACAATTTTCACAAACGTTTAAAAAAGACTTAACACCAATCCTCCTCAAATTCTTCCCCAAAATTGAAGAGGGAATGCTTCCTAACTTAGTCTTTGAGATCCATGTTACCCGGATAACAAAGTCAGATAAAGACACCACAAGAAGAGAAAACTACAAAGCAATATCCCTTATAAATACTTATGTAAAAAGCATCAACAAAATACCAGCACACAGAACTCAATAGCATACTAACCATCCTGCTATACCATGACATAGCAGGATTTATTCCTGGAATACAAGAATGGATCAATATATTTTTAAAACATCAGTGTAATACCCAGCAATTAATAGAATGAAGGGGAAAAAATACATGATCATTTTAATTAGTACATAAAAAGCATTTGACAAAAGTTAACGCCTTCTCATGATAAAAATACTCAACAAACTAGAAGGAAACTACCTCAACATAAGAAAGGCCACTTCTGAGAAACCTAGAGTAAAAGTCACCCTCCATCATGAAAGATTAAACTTTTCATCCAAGATCAAGACAAGGACACCACTTTCACCACTTCTATCCAACATAGTACTGAACGTAGTAGTCAGAGCAAATTAGGAAAGAAATAGAAAGCATTCAAATTCAAAAAGAAGTAACATTAGCTCTGTTCATAAATGACATGATCTTTTATGTAGAAAACCATAAAGATTCTAAACACACACACACAAACACTATTAGAACTAATAAATAAATTCAGTAAAGTTACAGAACACAAAATCGCATGCAAAAATCAACTGCATTTTTATACATTAACAATGAATAATTTGAAGAGGAAATTAAGAAAACAATTAGATTTATAATAGTATAAAAAAGAATAAAATACTTAGGAAAAACTGAACCAAGGAGGTAAAATACTTGTACACTGGAAACGACAAAATGTTGCTGAAAGAAATTTAAATAATTGTAAGGATATCTCATGTTCATGGATTGGAAGATTTAATATTGTTAAGATGTCAATATAACCCTGAGAAATCTACAGACTCAATACAATCCATATCAAAATCTCAATGATTTTGTTTATAGAAATAGACAAGTACATCCTAAAATTCATGGAAACTTAAGGGACCCTGAATAACCAAAACAATCTTAAAAAAAGAACAAAGGTGGAGGTCTCACACTTCTAGATATCTTACCACAAAGCTACAGGAATCAAAACAGTGTGGTTCTGACATAAAGACAGACATACTGACCAATGAAATACAATAGAGTCCAGATATAAACTCTTAAATTTATTGTCAAATAATTTTTGACAGCAGTACCAAGACCATTCAATGAATTAAGGATAGTCAATTCAATAAATCGTTGGAGTAAACCAGATATCCACATATTTAAAAAAATGAAACTGAATCTTTACCTTACATCATATATGAAAATTAACTGAAAATAGATCAAAGAGCTAAATGCAAGAGCTAGAATTATAAAACTCTTGGAAAAAAACAGAAAAATCTTCATGATAACGTATTTCGCCATGTTTCTAGGATATGAAGAAATAGATAAACTGGACTTCATCAAAATTTAAAACTTCTATGCAAAAGTTTTTATCAACAATGAAAATGTCATCTACAGAATATGAAAAAATATTTTCAAGTCACAAATCTGATAATGGACTAATAACCAGAATATATAAAGAATCCCTACAAGTCAACAACCCAAAGAACAGACAACCCAATTTTTTAAAAAGATGGGCAACTGACCTCATAGACATTTCTTGACAGAAGATGTGCAAATGATGGCCAATACTAGAAACCTGGGGTATTGCTGGTTGGAATGTGAAATGGTGCAGCTACTACAGAAAAAAGTTTGGTGATTCCTCGAACAATTAAACATAGAATCACTGCGTGATCTAGCAATATTACTCCTGCATATACACCCCAAAGAAATGATAGCAGAGACAGGAACAGATACCTACACACCTATGTTCATAGCAGCATTATTCACAACAGCCAAAATGTGGAAACAATCCAAGTGTCCATTGATGGATGAATGGATTAACAAAATGTGGTCTATTCACACAATGAAATACTGTCCATCTTTGGTCTATTCACACAATGAAATATTGTCCATCTTTAAAAAGGAAGGGAATTCTATCACACACTACAGCATGGATGAACCTTGAAGACATTATGCTCAATGAAATAAGCCAGTCACAAAAGGACAAATGCTGTATAATATCATTTAGATGAGGTACTAAAAATAGCCAAATTCATAGAGACGAACACGAAAATGATGATTGCCAGGGCTGAGGCCTGGGGAAAATGGGGAATTACTGTTTCATGAGTGCAGAGTTTCAGTTTGGGAGGACAGATAATAAAAGGTCTGGAGATGCATGGTGATGCTGGTCACACAAGAGTGAAAATACTGCATGCCACTGAAGTACACACTCAAAAATGATGCAAGTGACAAATTTTATATTTTACCACAACGAAAATGACTGAAAAGTTTTAAAGCATTATTTTAAAGCTTTCTGATGCACGTTACACTTCCAAAAGGATTTGCCGTTTATACTCCTAGCAACAGGGTAAGAACTCCACCTGACAACAACAGTGTTATTTAAAATGTAATCTAAATAAATAAATTTTAAAGTAAAACCTTTCAGATGTTATCTCTGAAGAGGACACAAGTTCCTATACTGAATTCTAGCTCTCAAACGTGTTAAACCAGGAAAGATCAGGGTGGCTGGTATGACACAAGCAGAAAACAGATTTTATCAGGAAGACTGGGGACAGCAGATGTTAGGACGCTTCCAGAAATCTAAGGGGGTGATAAAAATAGCATCAACTAAGGTTAGGGGTAGGGTACAGGAGTGGAGATCAGCGAATCTGAGGGACGTTCAGGAGGACCTGACTTTGGGTCAAGTGAGAGGATGGGGTGAGGATAACCGAAGCCTTGACCTCAGGTTCGTGGACTCAGCCCTTCTTGCTCTGTAAAGGCTGCTGCTTTTTTTTTTTTTTTTGACTTATTTATTTTTGGCTGCGTTGGGTCTTCATTGCTGCGTGCAGGCTTTCTCTAGTTGCAGTGAGCGGGGGCTACTCTTCGTTGTGGTGCGCGGGCTTCTCATTGCGGTGGCTTCTCTTGTTGCAGAGCACAGGCTCTAGGCACGCGGGCTTCAGTAGTTATGGCACGTGGGCTTCAGTAGTTGTGGCTCGTGGGCTCTAGAGCGCAGGCTCAGCAGTTGTGGCTCACAGGCTTAGTTGCTCTGCCGCATGTGGGATCTTCCCGGACCAGGGATCGAACCCGTGTCCCCTGCATTGGCAGGTAGATTCTTAACCACTGCACCACCAGGGAAGTCCCAAGGCTGCTGCTTTGACAGTGGATGAGGGCGGGCAGAGGGAAGACCAGAGTGAACGAGAATTCCTATTGTTGCTGTAACAATTTACCACAAAGGTGGCGACTTAAATAGCACAAACCTATTCTTTCATGGTTCAGGAGGACAGACATCTAAAACCAAGGTGCTGGCAGAACTAATTCCTTCTGGAGGCTACAGGAGAGAGTGTTACCTTGCCTTTCCAGAGTCTAGAGGCAGCCCAAACTCACGGCCCCTTCCTCAGATCGCACCAACCTCTTGCTTCTGTCCTGGTGTCTCCTGCTACTGATTTTGGCCCCTTGCCTCCCTCTCATAAGGATGCTTATAGTTATATTGTACCCACCCAAGAAATCCAGGACAACCCCCTATCCCGTGATTCTTGACTTAATCACATCTGTAAAGTCCCTCTTGCCATGGAAGGTAACTTATTCATGGGTTCTGGGGATTTGGATTTGGGCATCATCAGAGCACCATATTCAGTCCACCACTATTTGTATACAAGATTTTTAGTTCATTTGTCCAACAAACACTTTTCTGAGCATCAACTCTATGTCGGGTGGTGATGTGGGGTTATAACAGTAAGCTTCCTCCCTTTGTGGACCTCACATGTCTTAAGTCAATAAGCATATATATATTTTATAATATCATTCGTTTCATGATGGAATTCTGAGAAAATGTAAAGTTGGTGATTTAGATTCTGGGCTCCGGGGTCAGATGAAAGCTCAAATTCCAGCTCCTCCATTAATTGTTCGACCTTGAGTGGATTACGTAGCCTCTCAAAGGTTCAGTTTCCCACACTATAAAATGGAGATAATATTATCATTGACTTCATAAGGATACTGGGAGGATTAAGGAGATAACCTATGAGAAACAGGCCATTGAACCCAGCACGCAGAAGTTAGCATATTGTCATATTCACTTTTTTGTCTTTTTTTGGTTATAAATGTGCTTGTTTATTTCCTGAGTTCAAGCTTAAATGTTTCCAGAGGTTAAAAATATCTTAGTCTATTGTTTATCTGCAGTGTCTTGCAAAATAAAATGTTTGCTGAATTAATCTGATCAGTAGACTTGACTTCAAACATGGGGGTATCTGAATCACAACTCTGCATATTATTTCGTTCAACCAATCGCTACATCTCAGAGGAAAAGGTCAGACAACCCTGCCCCTCCCTCTTCACCCGTCAACAATGGCACCACTGTTGCAAAGAGTATACAACAAACTCCTCAACCCGTAAAGCATTCTGCTTTGTGTGCTGGACAGAAAGGGCAGGGGACAGAGCTCTAAGAGCGAAATCTGCTAGAAGACAAGGCAGATGCTTAAAAAGCTTAACAATGTAAACTGAGACTGAAATAAAAGAGAAGTCACAAGACCACCCAGGACAAGTGACTGGCACAGAAACTGGAATCAAGGCTAAATCTGCATTCAAGGAAGGCGAGGTCATTATGGTTATCGACTGACTGATCAGTGATCTTCCAGAAAAAGCAGAACCTGAACAAGGACCTTCCCACATGGACAGGATTCATAAGCAGGAGGCCAGTGGAAGCACAAGACAAGGAAATAAGGAAACCAGTTTTACTGAAGCAGTAGGCTATTCTAGGGAAGCGTGGGAAATGGGGCCAACAAGATAGTCTGGGACTGAACTATGAGAATATCCGATCTCCGGCCAAGGAATCGTAACTCATATTTATAATACAAATACTAGTCACATCTGTTTTCACTTCAGAAAATGTACAAAAACATTTTTTAGATGTAATAGTAAACTTAGATGAATTTCAACTGTAATGCACTAATACTTCAGATTCAGTAATTAGGGGACAAGAAGGTGGGGACAGGAGGAAGGGAGAGGAAGACGGGGTATCCTAGCTGATACCTAACAGATAAGACAGATGGCATCAAGACTCCCAAAGAAACATTTCATCCTTAGAGCCCAAGGAAGAACATGGAAACCCACTGCTTCAGATGCTTCTGGCATATTCTCTTCAAGAGCTCTTATTTTGCTAAAACAGGTATTTATGTTTAGTTTAATGCTCAAAAAAAAAAAAAAGGTCAACTACTGCTGTTTTCCCCTTCCCAAAAAAATTCATTTGAGGAAGTTGTTGCGTTTTTGCACGTTACGCAGTGAGACATCTGTGAACCATGAATTCACCCCCTGCTACTCCATGGGGTGTGGGGGCTCTGGGAAGAGGAAAAGACTGTGCCCAGTGCACCCCTAAGACCTGGTTTCCTGCCATCACATCACCAGGCCCACCGCAGCCAAATGCACACAGGATCTCTGCCCTCCCTCCGAGAGCTTGAAGAAGGCACACATGCCCTTCCTTTTCAAGTGCAAAATGTGACACAATTTGTGATATGGACGGAAGTTAGCATCGTGATCTGCTGGACACCTTCAGGATCTTCACACCTAGTTTTACAAATCACTCCCCGACCCCATCTGCATCCCCAGATCTAAGCAGTCACAGGAGCCTCAAGAAAGTTCTCTAGCAAGTTGAGTAAAATAACATATTCGTATACTTCTACGTATTTATTGTTTTGAAGTTATATACTGAATGCCTATAATGGCCCAAGCACTGGATTAATAGTACTTTAAGAGGGGGAGAAAATCCTCAAAAAAAACAAAAACAAAAAAGCCAAGAAAAAGACAAGAGAGGGAACTAAGAATTATTGAGTACCTCCCCTCCCCCATGGCAGGTACTCCAGGCAGCTTACCTGATCAATATTTTCACACACCTGTGGGTCAGGTGGTCATTCTCATCTCACCAACTGAGGGGAAGGGAAGAACTGCATCTAGGGCCCTGTGTCCACGCCTCTGCCTCCCCAGCCCTTTTTGCTGTACCCCCAGTCCACAGCGTGCCACACCATCTGCACCCCCAATCCACGATGCCCCAGTCCACTGGCCAGTTGTCCAGTGCTTGCCACCCTCTAAGCTGAAAACAGACAATGGCCACTACAATGGAATCAGTCAATCTGGTGTCTGAACCTTGGGAAGCAGTGTGGAGGACGGGAAACAGTGGAGGCTTGTTTCCATAATAGGTTATTTGTATAGTATAATAATAGACATCCAGTCTCCTCCCCCTCAGCCACCTACTCCCTCTGCCACTTGGCTGTGACCTGCCAGCCCTGCAGCGGGGATGGCAGACAACCTCTCACGTAGGATGCCTGGTACCCGGCACACAGTAAATGCCCACAATAAATGACATATTAGGTGATAAGGGCTAGCTGCACATTGTGGTGTTGTAGTTTCCAAAGATGTAAAAATTTTAAAACAAATGACAAAACTCAAGGCTTTTTCCCCTCGCTCATCACTGATGGCAGGGGTCAAGACTGCGCGTGACCCTTGCTGCCACCTCCCTGCTGTCCCTCAGAGCCCAGTCCCATCACAGTACTCTGCTGTTCAGCATCTCCCGTTGGCTAAACGTGCGTGGTCCCCAGACCTCTGCCCCCACCATTCCTTCCCCACGGGAGGTAGAAGGATGCTGCTTGTAGGCTGCTCTCCCACGTTCCCAGCACACCCAGGCCTCCCCAGGCGCCTGCGAGTGCAGTTCTGCAGCCCTGGAGCGGGAGCCACAGGCAGAGCCTCCCAAGCCCTGGAGGATTCAGCCCGTGGCAGTCTGGCTGCAGGGTCCCAGGTCGCTCAGAGCTGGACAACGACCTCTCATGGGCTTCCAGCACCAGACTTAAAGTGACAGCAGAGCCCTGGAGAAAATGTTCAAAGAGCAAACAGGAGACATGGAAGCAACCTGAGTGTCCACTGACAGACAGATGGATAAAGAAGATATGGTATGTGTGTATGTATGTGTGTGTATGTGTATATATGTGCGTATATATATATATATATAAATATATATATATATAATGGAATATTACTCAGCCGTAAAAAAGAATGAAATAGTGCCATCTGCAGCAACAGGGATGTAATTAGAGATCATACTAAGTGAAGTAAGCCAGACAGAGAAAGACAAATATCATGATATCACTTATAGTGGAATCTAAAAAAATGATACAAATGAACTTATTTACAAAACAGAAATAGACTCACAGACATAGAAAACAGATTTGTAGTTACCAAAGGGAAGGAGGGGGATAAATTAGGAGTTCGGGATTAGCAGATATGCACCACTATATACAAAATAAACAACAAGGTCCTACTGTATAGCACATGAAACTATATTCAATGTCTTATAATAACCTATAATGGAAAAGAATCTGAAAAAGAATATATGTATAACTGAATCACTTCACTGCACACCTTAAACTAACACAGCACTGTAAATCAACTATACTTGAAGTTAAAAAAAAAAAGCAAACAGGATTAGGACAAAATCATGTTTGGCTGACAGCCCTTCCAGGTACCACGGGTTCCACTGAGACACCAGGAGGAAAAGCTTCTGACCAGCAGTCAGGAGAATTCCCCACAACAGCTCTGCTCATCCTTCCCCAGCCCCTTCCCCTGCACTTTGAAATCAGCTGCAGCCTCTCCTTCTGGGTGGAGGTAATCAGTAGAATGTGTTCACGACTCTCTTCGGGTGAGAGTAGAGGATGCTGTAGGAAAACAATCATCACTGATAACTAGGAACGTGCATCCTGGGCCCCCCGGTGGGACCACAGCAGAAGGCCCGTCCGGCCCAGACCCCAGATGCCAACCCACCCTGACCTGGCACAGAATTAACTGGCTGACGTACTTCCTCTCCCGTAAATAAAGACTCTGGTCAGCTCATTCCCACTACAGTATGAATGACTAAATAAGAGCTATTTCTCTCCTAAATGTTGGTACCCTAATACCTCCCTTGGGTTGTAGACAAACCACCTGAAGTAACCAATGTAAGTGACCCTGAACTCTTCTCTCCAACCTCAGCCCACTTCAATCCATTCTACAACGTCTCTCTGCTTTTCCGTAACAGTCGCTTCCCTCCAGAAACAACCCATCAGGAGGTCTTCATGGCTTTCGGGAAGAGTTCACTCCCCTTCACTCTCCTAGGTCACTCCCTAGTTCACTCCCCTTCACTCTCCTAGGTCTGAACCCAACGGCCTTTTGAAGCTTGTCTCTGTCCTAATCTGCACAAAGGCCCCCTTGCAGCTACACCACCCTCCTGGTAGTTGGAGGATAAGAACTCAGGCTCTGGAATCTCGCCTCTCACGTCTGTTCCTTCTCTTCTCCTGCCTTTCTTCTTTCGATAATCTGGCTCCTTCTAAGGGGTCTTTTTTTTTTTTAACTTATTGAAATATAGTTGCTTTACAATGTTGTGTTCATTTCTGCTGTACAGCAAAGTGACTCAGTTATACCTATACATATCTAAGGGGTCTTTCAAGTCCAATACGTCAGTGAAACTTTCCCTGAACCATCTCAGTCCACTATAATCTCTCCTGCCCCTAAACAATTAAAAACGTTTACTGTCTGGGACACCTGGACCGTACTACTCTGTGTGTGTCACCTTTCTGACTGCTTGCTTTCCGTCTTCCTAGATGAGACGACAAATAAGCCACGCTGAGCACCCATCCATCCACCCCGCGATCCTGGAGCCACCACGGCAGCCTTCCCAGAGCTGCTGACTCTGCCCCCGGGCTCAGACGCGTAAAACTCCCAGAAACTGGAGATTTGTTCTTAAGTCCCAGGAGCCAAGTGCGGATTCCCAACTTGAACAAAACAACATGATTGTCTCACAAAAGAAACACTCTGCACAGCTTTTGACCATGGCTCCTTTGGGAATGCGTCCTAAGTCTGAATTAATCAGTCTATTAGCAGTAACTAGACGGGCGTGAAGTGATGTAGCAATACTTCACCCGGGGATGGTCTCTCAGAGGAGCAACTCCCGCCGGAGCCCCAGAGCCTCCCCACCCCGTGGTCCATGCAGGCGTCACCTGGACGAGGGCAGTGAGGACGCTGGCAGAAAGCGGTCTCCCTGCTTTGCCTCGTCCTCAGCCCTGACCGCAGCAGAAATGCTGGGGACCCAACAGCCCGGCGTGGACGAGGGCCTGACCCCAAGCACGTCTGACCCAGAGCAGATCTTTCTGTTCTGCACGTGGAGCTTCAGCAGACGCTACTCACTGGCTGACTTCTGGAGGAAAAATGCAAAGAGCAACTGGCGGTGGAAGGAAAACGAGCACGGGAAGGCTGCCCTGTACACCCTGCGCAGCATGCGTGCACATTTCATTCCCAGAGATGCCCGAGAAGGCTTTGTTGGCTGGAGAACTCATTCGGGGTCAGTGCAAACAAACCTGGTCCCGGACACAGACTCTCTGTCAAGGCAGAACTGACCAATTCTGTCCCCTGAGCTGTCCATCAAATCAAACGAACTGCACCTCTGAGGTGGACAAGGCCCCGTGTTAGATGCCAGAGTACTGTAGGAGATATGAAGCAGGAAAAGACACGGCCCCTGCCCTGAAGGACATCACCCACCGTCTCTCTGGGAAACTAGGACCCAAGCACATTAAAGACAGGCAGCCAATATGGAAAACGAGTAATTCAGAAAACAAACCATCTAGAGCTCAGCCTTGGAAGAGCTCACTGGAGGCTGGAGTGACAGGGGAAGACTTCTCAGAGGAAGTAGCGTTGAAGTCAGAATCTGAAAGAAAGATTTCAGAGAAACAGAAAACGGACAGGAGAAGCAACCAAAGGGAGATGTATGAAGGGTAAAGAGACTCTGTTCACTGATCTGAAATGACCTCCAAGAACTATTGTTAAGTAAAAGGCCAAGATACAGAATATGGTATATTATATGCTGTGGTGTGTGTGTGTGTGTGTGTGTGTGTGTGTGTGTGTGTGAGAGAGAGAGAGAGAGAGAGAGAGAGAGAGAGAGAGAGAGAGAGAGGGGGAGAGAGAGAGATGGGAACAGAGATAGAGAATATTTGATTGCGCACAGAAGAGCTTGGGAAGGACACTAAAGAACTGTTTAGGACAGAGGAACTGTTGTCTGTGGCATGGGAATGGAAGGCCACTTCTGAGATGTCATATCTCTCCCTCTGCCATTTAAATTTTGGCAAGTGTGATTTAAAAAAGAGGGAAATATGGAATGAGATGAGCAAAAGAACAGTCACAGTGTATTTCATGTGCTACTCGAGCTGAAACACAGTTTCTGCCAGAAACACCTGGGAAAGAGAGTAGCAAACAGGAAGAGGTCACGGGTGCCCCGGCAGGGGGGCTGAGATCAGACAGGTTATGTCAGGGATCCGCACGCAGACGTGGAAGACCGGCTGCCGCTGGGCGATGCTGAGGGCAGGAGGCTCTGGGTCTGGATTGGGGTCAGGGGGCGGCAGGGAGTGAGAATGGAAAGTTGGTGGATTTTTTTGTTTCTTGGCCTCTGGCAAGAAGACAAGCGAACACTTTTAGCACTTGCTCTCAGAGATGAGGGTCTTAAGTTTCTCTTCTTTTCTGCACACAACTCTTAGCACTAATCCTCAAATCCTCTGCAAATGCCAGAAGCCAGGCCCAGCCTTTGCCTGGCGACACTCTGAATGGCACAATGTGGTCTCTTCAATAGAGACACACTTCTCGCCATTATCTACTCACGATTACAGAGAAATAGGAGGCAATGGGCCATGCTTGTTGTAGGAAGCAACACGACCTGCACGTCCCCAGTCGGGCACAAGACAGTATTTAGGCGACAGTGACTTTAGAGCATCATGGCCCCCTGGGCAGAGGTGGAGAACAGGTTCTCCCTGCAGTAATGATGAGCCCCAGGTCGGCCAAGCCCCAGCCTTAGGTCAGGAGCCCGCCACACCGCACCACCCCGCTCAGTTTTTGGAGGGCGGGGAACACAGCTGGCTACATTGCCATGGCTCCGCAGGGCATCTGCCTGAGCACCAACACTGAGACAGCCGGCAGAGTCCCCACAGTCCTGATGTCCATCCACAAGTAGCCCGTGGAAATTATACTTTGTCTTCCCACTGCAAGGAATCCTTTTATTTTTCTCACCTGAGAGGACTAATCCTCCAGTGTTTCTGGCAAATGAAAGTCCAAGATTGGCCGAAGATACTTGTGAGCCGGCCCTGAGGACTGGCAGTGTCCTCCCCGGGTGTGTGGACATTAGCCTGATCCTACCAACAGGGCCAGGAGCGCGGCCTCACCCTTCCTGCCCACCTTCGCCCACCTGCCTCCCCAGCGGCGTGCAAAGGGCCACCGCTGACCAAGGGCCGAAGAGCCAGGAAGGTGGTGCTTTCTCTGTGCCCGAGACTGTCTCTCCCTCTGGTCCATCCTGGGAGCTCAGAGGGGATGGGCTGTCCTACCTGGACCACTTCTAGGTCTTGACCACGGCCTTCTTTGAACGGCTAACCTCTCACTGCAGGCAGGAGAAGGGTCCAGGAGGGGTGAGAGCTGAAAACAGCAGCACAGAGACCTGGCCCAGACTCCAGGGTTGAATAAAGTCAGGGCCAGGGGCTGCACGGACAACAGAGCTCACCGAGTCTTTCTCATGAAAAGAGGCCAGCCTCCTCCAGGAGCAGAAAAGCCTCTGAGAAAATGTTCTTTCTAATTTTAAAATGGGGATGCTGACGAGTCTGGCCGACTTGGAGTTATCTGTGGTTTCAAATAATCTGAACTCCTTTAAAGGCTGGATGGCTGACTCATGCACTTAAGTGGGAGACAAGGAAATGGAGCTGGTTAGTGAACAACGTGACTTTGTGTTTTGTCCCTGCAAAAAAATACAGAGGACAAAGGCCCGTGAAACCAGAGAGAGTCAGACGGGCGAGGGAGTCCTGTGAGGTACGTGCCCTGCATCTCCCAGTGCTCTACTCAAGCTTCAGAACTCAGCTCATGGGACTGGTGGGGGGCCCGCTCTGTTTCTTTTCTTTTCTTTTTATTTTTTTCCCTTCACTTTTTATTTTGAAAAATTCCAAACCCAGAAAATAATTGAAAAAAATGTTACCATGAAGATTCATTTATGTTTCACGCAGATTCACCCATTGTTAACCTTTTGCCTCATGTGCTTGCTTTCTCCGTGTCCCCATCGGCCCTCTGTCCCCCACCAAACCAGCTCTGCAGACACGGTGATAAAAGCTTATCCCCACACACTCCAGCGACTCCTGAGAACACCACAATAATTCAAGAAAGTTGACATCGATACAAGAAGAGCTTCTCATCTACGGCTCATACGCAATGTTTCAATTCTGCCAGTGTCTCACCTAGTTTCCTTTATTTGATCCAGAACCTAATCAGAGATGGTGCATCGTATGTAGCTGATATGTCTCTATGACCTCTATTAATCAAGAACAGTCTTCTCTGCCTTTTGTTGTTCTTTAACCTCTCATGACGTTGGCATTTTAAAGAGTTCAGGCTTGTTATTCTGCAGATTGTCCCACCATTTAGATTTATGTGACTGTTTCATGATTAGATTCAGGTTACACATTTTTGACCAAGAATACCACATGGGTGATGTTGTGAACTCTCGGTACACTGGATCAGGAGACTCGGGGTATAGTTCGCCTCATTACTGGGGATGCTAATATCTTTGGCTGGTGAAGAAGTGCCTTCAGCTTTCTCCAAAATGTCACATGTTTTCATTTGTAATCAATATACAATCTGTGGGTGATACTTTGAGACTATGTGAATATCCTATTCCAGTAACTTTCAGCCAATAGTTTTATACCCATTGATGATACTTGCCTAAATTATTTTGGTGATTATGAAATAGTTACTTCATAATTCTAGCTCTCCTTCTATATCTATTGGCTGGTATTCTATAAGAAGAGCCTGTCTCTATTTTTTGTAGTAATATTATGAACTCTGTTTCATTAGACATATTATAACCCACTATTATTTTTTTTTTATTTTTTGGTGCTCAGATTTTTACCAAATTTAGGCCATTCTTACCCTCTTCAAGTTGCCGCCTCTGTAGTTTTCACACATTCTCATCAGTTTCTGAACACTTGCTTTCTGGTGTAAGATATTCAAGGATCACCTTGGACTTCCAAGGCCCCAGTTCTGGAATCAGCCAACCAGCACTCCACAGTACCCTGGCTCCTTTTAGGGGAGAGTGTTTAGTCTTACAAGTACTCAAGACAAATAAATAGGGACTTCCCCGGTGGTCCAGTGGTAAAGAATAATCCGCCTTACGATGCAGGGGACGCAGGTTCAATCCCTGGTCAGGGAACTAAGATCCCACATGGTGCGGGCCAGCTAAGCCCACGCGCCACAACTACTGAGCTTGCACGCCTCAACTAGAGAGCCCACGTGCTGCAAACTATAGAGCCCACACACTCTGGAACCCACGCGCCACAACTAGAGAGAGAAAACCTGCACGCTGCAACTAGAGAGAAGCCCGCACACCATATCGTAAGATCCCGCCTGCCTCAATGAAGATCCTGCGTGCCGCAACTAAGACCCTATGCAGCTAAAAATAAATAAAATAAATAATAAATCTTAAAAAAAAGACCAATGAATAAAAATGTATACATATATATGCCACTAGTTAATCTAATGCCACCTTTCATCTAATCGAAAGAAGGTATTTTTAAGGTTATCACATTTTGGGGAGCTGGATCTCACACTGGGGGCCCTTCCCGTGCTTGCCTGTGAGGCGCTTTTGCTTAGTGGAGCGTAGCTGAGGGGATGTAGCACATGGGGCCCAGGCTGATTTCTGAGCTGGTCATGGCAGAGAAGGGGTCAATGCTTTCAGCTGCGCAGGGTCACTGGCCCATCTCTGGAGCCAGGTCCGTAGCCAGTGTTTCAAATCACCCAGGCTGAGCTGGTGTGAGGACAGGCTGCCCAAGCCCTACGTGTACACTGGTGACCAGCAGAAGAGGAAAGAGATGCTGTGAGAATTTATAAATGCCTACTGCCCTTAGCACAATGTGTTAGAAAGCAATACTTCAGTAACATGATCTTTGTAATTGGAATGGATTAAAATCACTGAAAATGGGCTGAGCTAGAAATGGTTAAGTCAATGCTATTACTGACTAGCTAAGAAAAGAAAGATGGTTCCTCTTTGGTACACAGAAGTCTCCCCCTTTCTTACATTCTGTTTTCCTTGTTCTACTTGCTCTTATTTATTTTATCTATTTTTGTTTGATAAGTTAATCAGTTTGCCTTGTCATTATAAATAAACCGTTACATTATCTACGTAAACATTAATTTAATATTCCTCGGGAGCTTTAGTTTGCCAGTCCCGGCCTGTACTAGGGTTTATGGATGTGGTTGAAGCCAGGGGTATCACAGTCTCCTAGAGAACTGCAGCATCCAGATAAGAAAACACAGACAGCACAGACTGGAAATCGCAGGCTGTCATTCATTTCTCTAATTTTATCAGATTGCCACCTACTTCTGAAGTGAGCAACTCAAGATGCCATTCATACGAATTCAGCAAGCTTTTATTAATCAGCAACTGTTCTAGGTAAACGTGGCTATTCTCATAGAGATCACAGCCTAATACAAGGGAAGAAATAAGAAAGACAAGTAAGCTGCACTGTGGTAAGTCTAAGGACAGGTAAAATCAAAGGTGCCACGGAGCACAGGACGGGTATCTCAAGGCCGGGCTGGGGTCAGGGCAAGGCAGTCATTACTCCTGGAGAGTCAGAGTCCTGGGGGCGGGGGAGGGGGGAACCAGTGATACATGAGGATGTGAAGGTGGCAGGGGGAGGTGGGGTGCAGCTAGCCAATGCCAAGCTCTGGAGTTGATTTTTCCCCGAAGGCAGCCAGGGGTCCTTGAAGGAGGACAGCAGGCAACTGTCGGCTTTGTATCATAGGCAAGTCACTCCCAAGTGGTGATGGGCCCAGGGGTTAGGACCACGCTGACCTGAACCAGGATACGGGCAGTGGGTAAGGAGGGAAGCGGAGAGGCTCCAGAAACTCGAGAGATTCAATTAATAGTACTTGATGAAAGGAGAAGCGTGGGTGGGAGTGAGGAGAAATGATCTCTATGTTGCGTTTGCATCTTCATTTCACATCACCACTCTTGAGAAGTCCAGACTGAAAGGTTTTTCTATCTGTGCAGCCTAACTACTCCTCGAGCGGTCACAGGTCCACACAACCACGGATTCCCTTCAGGACATTCAAGGCAAAACACCAGTAGGCTGTAAACACACGGGACTCAGAGGACTGGCTGCCCTCTGAGACTCGGCCTGAACGTACATATTTCAGACTCATTCTGCGCACGAAAGGACAGAGGGCAGGCGTGGCGAGAGAATGTGGGAGAGGAAGGTGGGGGACCTCGGGCGTGCTGGGACTCTGGTCTTCGAGTGTGCACAGCAAGCACCTACTTCCTTCAGGGACGATGTGGAAGAGAAAGGATGCTGAGGAATTGGGGGAGGACCTGCAGGCCCAGGGGAGGGCACGCTCCTGTCTGCTCGGGAGCCAGAGCCTGCGACATGCGTGGGTATCCACTGAGGCTGCTGAAGTTTCTGATGATGTCTGCGACACTCCGCCTCCACTCCCGGGCCCTGAAACAAGTCCTGCTCTCGCCGCCTTTCTCTACAGCAGTGTGTTCACAGACACTGTAGCTACTTAATATCACTGCTACACAACTGGGCATTTCAGGAATGTTTTCTTTTTTCTGGTGTGTGGGCTTTTTCTTTTTGCCACTTAATACCACGTCCCAGAGAAGGCAAGTATGTCAAGCAAGATAAGATGCAAATGCAGCGGGTACCTGCTCCGCGGACGCGCAGACCAGGGGAGAATTGATCACCTGTTTCTCGTCCTCTTTTTTACACCCTCCTCTACCATTCCCCAACTTCTTTTTCCACCCATTTCCTCCCTCTGGCATTAGATGGTACAGGCAGAGAGACAAAGCCCCAGCTGCCAGCCCTTGCTCACGGGGTTTCAGAACAAGCAGCACCGGCAGAAATAGCCCCCTCTGTCCTGCTGCAGTAGCCCAGAGAAGACAGCATTTGAGATTCTGCAAAATAACTAACGGCCCCATCCTGTGACAGCACTGCAGAAGACAGCTCTTCCCTTCGTAAACCCACCAGCTCTCCCTCTTTTTCTTACGTTCAGAAAATAACCAAGACATCAGCGGGAGAGTCGACTGCTGAAATCCAGTCTTAACCTTTGAAAATATAATTTATTCAAGCCCAGGGTATCACAGAAAGCCCAGCATGCATGGGGGATTAGGTGGCCAAGGCAGCTTCAGTCAAAGGAACAGGATAAACAGAGTGTCTCCCCTGAGATCCTTCCTACTGGAGGGAAATGCATTCAGCCAAGACACGGAAGTTTTAAAAAGCCCTTGCCGGGTGAGGGGCAGGAGGACACAGGCAAGACGGCCGCAGAACCCCCCGCCGGCCAATGGGTGGCGGACGGCAAGCTGTGCTCATTTGGAGCCTCCCTGGGAGTGGAGAGAGGATGAAAGACGAGAAGCTTCAAAGACTTCTCAGGGCCACCAGCAAAACGATGGCCCAGACAGAGGTCTCCCTGTATCCACGCAGCTGTCACCACCCAACCGACCTGGCAATGTCAACAGGAACCCATGATACAAGGAGACAGTGGCATTTGGGCCAAAAACCCACTAAAGTAATTTTGAACACACAGGATCACGCTCCAAGGCACTTACAGCTGCTCCCTGGTGGGCCATGAATACATGGACAGATCAACAGAGATTTCCTTGCCCAAAGCCAGTTTAAATTGCTAAAGACGGACCAGGTGGCCAAATGTTTTGATTGGGTACAGAGAAAGAAGCACGTAGAGGAATACCAAGACACATCACAGGTAGATCTTCCCTCCCGCTCGGTGGGTGGTGAGTTTTTCCTGATCCAGATGGGCTGCATGGGAGAAATTCAGCAGCAATGAAAATGAGAGCAACCTCACAGTTCAGGATTAAATATTTAATAACTGGTAGTGGATTTGCCTTTTTTTTTTTCCAGTAGGAAAGAAATCACAGGACATTCATCCATCTAGCCATTAACAGGGATATAGTGAATATTCATCACCTGCTGGATTCTATAGAGGTGGTGGAGAAGCCAGCAGTGAGTAAACTGACCCCAGGTCTCGCTCTCATGAAGCATAACCTTGTGGGGAGGGCAGATGCGTACGGCCTGATTCACAGCAGCGTCAGTGTCCTGAAGAAGAGGCAGCGGTGACAACCTCCCACACCTCCACTGACTCTCCTAGGCCTTGTTTGAGATTCTGAAACGTGAGTATTAAACCACCTGCACCTAGGTGTCAACACAGAAACCATCTATCCATTTCCTTCCATTTCCTGGCACTAGACGAGGCACTGAGGAGAGTGAGACGAACAGGATATGGTGGACAGAACGCTCTGAACCGTACAGAGCAGCCCCTCGGGAAACACACGGCGTTAGCAGCTTCAGCCTCCCTCTACTCCGCCAAGGAACAGGGGGTCCTGAGCGCAGCCTCGCCTCTGCCCCAGGTCCTCCCTCCCCTGGGGCCGAGCTCCGCCCCTTCTGTTTCAGGCGCCCTCCCCACCCTCCTGTCCCCGCTCCAGCGGCTCCAGCACGGGAAGCGGGGCTGGGACTCTCTGCCAGCGGGTCAGTTTAGCTGGAGCTCGGAAAGGACAGGAAACAGCCTCTGTGTGCTCCTCCTTAACCCGCTCTCTGAGCTATCTAAGGAATGGGCGGCCAGCAACCTCACCAAGAATAGTCTCTTCACTGTCAAGATGCTGATGGCTCTGCTTCTCAACCCAGCCGGCGCCCGAGGGATCAGACACCAGACACCTGTGATCTCAGCCCACCCAGAGACCGCGGTGGCTGAAAAACACACATCACAGCCACTCCGAACTTCAAAACGGCTTTGAATCCCATTCATTTCCAAAAATTGCACTAGGAAGTTTGACAGGATTTTTTTTTCCAGTTTAGAGGTGGACAGGAACTTCTGACACTGTCTGCAGCAGGACGAATGTAAAGAAAGCCAAGTTGGAAGCTGAGATTTCCCTGGCGTGAGGCATGCATCAGCGAAGTGGCCACCATGCCCAGCGGTCTGTGTCGTTTGGTGAGATGCCTCCCCGAGAGAGGAGAGACCCGCAACTCTCCTCAGTCCCCCAGGGAGAAAATGTAGAACTTGCTGAAGGAATAAATCAGCAACAGTATCTGTAACTCCCTCTCAGCGCTCTCAGGGGACTGAAAATAAAGAAAGTAGATATGTGAAGTCCTTACGGAGGGGCAACCAAAGAAGAGTTTTTCTCTGCTGCTGTTATGAACCCAACCAATTAGACGTATTTTGAGGAAAGGGTGTATGAATATTAGATTTTAATTAAGTAGTGTTAATTATAATCTATGAGATGTGCTTACTGCTTATCAGATAATTATGAGAAAGCCAATTTGGCGGCTGGCTTGTGACTAATTAAGTGGAATTAGTAGTGATAATTATAGATTTAGTTTTGGTTTGCCTTTATTGAAAAAGGGGTGAATCTGCTCAGGATAGGGTGGATCAGGGTAAAAGGGCGGAATCCACAATCCACCCAGAGAGCATCCAGGGCTTTGGAAAGAGCAGGAGGGTGGAGGACACGGCCTCCTGACCTGGCCTCCTCCCTGCTCCCCCCGAATTAACCAGCAGGTTTCATTCTGCTTCTCCCCAGCTCTTCCCCCCAGAGTCCCATCCCTCCTTCCTTCTCACAGAACTTGGAGTTTGTGCTGCTGAGGAAGAAGCTGACTGACTGAGAGACCACGGCAATCTGGCCAAGGGTCTTCCAGGCTGAACGTGGGAGAACAGAGTGTGTCTGTGTTCTCAGTGAGCGGACCCTGCCATGGGTCTGTGATGCCACGTGGGGGAGAAGCAGCCCACAGTTGCCCCTACATCCCAGCCCCGGGGCATGGCTTGCAATGCTTAAGGGGATCATTGCAGATGACTGATTTCCTTCGAGCACCTTTCTTCCAGAAGTGATAGAAGACAAACGACAGACCTATAATTGGGTACAGGTTCAACCACCTTCAAAGGCCATGGAGACTAACCTAAGCTACAGACAACTAAAAAAATAAATAATTTCTGCCCAGTGTTTCCATTTGATACACTATTTTGACATTTCAATTACATGTTTCCTCATTTAACATTTGCTTCTGCCTGGTCTCCAATGTTAGGCTTTGAATTCCTTGAGAGCAGAAGCTGTATCCATTTTTCATTTTGTTACTCTGTTCCCTGCTATCTAATAAACTCCCCCGGGCTGGAGCAGCTGAGGGGTAGAGTTAAGTGAAAAAAGCCCCACCCACCAACCTGATCCCACGCAGTCACTTTGTGCCACTGTTATCTTGGGCAAACCATGCAATCTACCTAAGCCTCAGGGCTATATTGTTTTGTTTTGTTTTGATCTGTAAAATAAAGATAATAACAGTGCTCAATTTAAAGGATGCATAAGGATTAAATACAATAAGCTGTTTAGAGTTTAGGGCAGTGCTTGGCCCGCAGCAAGACTCAGCCAATCAGTCTTCCTCCACGTGGGGGAGGCCAGGACTACCTGCATCTGAACGACGCCGGGGGTGGATGTAACAGGTACCCGTGCCTGCCCCCCACCCCAGACCCACTGGGTCAGAAACTGGGACCATGGCCAGGTGTCCCACTGTCCACGAGCACAGCCCGGGTGATTCCCAAGTGCAGTGACCCTTCAGGGCCACCGCAGTAAATGCAGTTCTCTTTGGGCACCGGTGCTGGTGTCCCAAATACAAAGAACGTTCTTGGGTAGGCTTCCCCTACATCAGCCCAAGTCATGACGGGAGCAGGTTAAAGGAGGTAAGCCAGGTGAGTTAAGAACCTGGAAATGCCCACTGTTTCGCGTTACCATCAATAGCAGAATCGCAGCCCCAGCCTTGAACTCCTACGGTACACACGAGGTATGTGGGGTGGTATGTGGGGAGGCGTACCTGCACGACAGCCCTGAGGGAGTTCAGAGGTCGGGAAGCAGTGCTCTAGACACGCCCTATGTTGACTCAGCTGAAGTGTGGCAGGGTCGGCCCTGCCCCGGCCTGAGCTGCTGAGTGTGGTACTTGCCCATTTGGACCCCAACCAATTCACACCTCCCAGTGAGATGTGCTGGGAACCAGCCTTGCACACAGCAGTTCCCACATGGCCATCAGTGAACGTCACCCCGCAGCTGATCCGTATTCTTTACACATCACAATCAGGCCACATCCCAGCTCAGAACCAGCCCCAGCCCTCTCATCCACAGTGCTCTGGCCTGGCCAGAACCTTGAACTCTGAGCTCCCCTTCCAGGCACCACCCAAGGAGCCAGCCCAGGATGCCTCTCGCTTCGTCATCACGAAAAGGAAGAAAGCTCCGAAAGGGGGCTCTTCCTGACCTAAGTGATTTCTGTGTGCTTGCTGTGTGCCCTGACCCAAGACACAGGGCTCCAGGCGCCCCACTCAACCCGTCTAGAATCCTCACCCAGAATGACTGCCTTCTGCCCGTCCTGAGCTCCCGGCCACCACGCACGGGCACCATCCTTATCCCACTGGTGGTGTGGCCCAGATGGCTTGGGTGACCCACTGCCTCCTCCTGACTGCTTGGTCCCACGGTCCTCGGTGTGTCCCAGGTTGTGCACTGCTCCGTCCCCCATCAAGATGCCCTCAGGTGGCATCTCTCAGTCTCTTTTTCTGAGGATAAAATCCTAACCATTCTCTGCAAGCCTAGGTTAAACCCCGCATCACCCGCGAAGCTCTTGCCAACCATGTTTCCTCAATACACCGTCTCCTTGCCCTGAAATCATTCCTGTACTAATTCCCCACGCTGTTATTATGCACCTGCGCCAGTAACATCCGCACCTGACTTTGCCAAGTTGACTTCAAACTACTTACAGAGGATCATGTACGTCTTTTTTAAGCTTGGAGGCATCTACCATAGGGCTGTACCAAAAGCTGGTACAATATGAATGAGATGATTGAATAACTTTTATCTAAACGAACTACATAGTCTCAGGGCATGAACAAGAAGTCTTACCGTCTTGTCTTATTGGGATTATCACGAATGCAAGGGCCTCGAAATAATGCGATTTGCAGCAACATGGATGGACCTAGAGACTGTCATACAGAGTGAAGCAAGTCAGAAAGAGAAAGACAAATATCATATAATATCGCTTGTATGTGGAATCTAGATAAATGGTACAGATGAACTTATTTGCAAAGCAGAAATGGAGTCACAGATGTAGAGAACAAACTTATGTACACCAAGAGGGGAAGGAGGGGTGCGATGAATTGGGACATTGGGATTGACATATATACACTACTATGTATAAAACAGATAACTAATGAGAACCTACTGTATAGCACAGGGAACTCTACTCATTGCTCTGTGGTGACCTAAATGGGAAGGAAATCCAAAAAACAGGGGATATGTGTATACATATAGCTGATTCATTCTGCTGTACAGCAGAAACGAACACAACATTGTAAAGCAACCATACTCCAATAAAAAAAAATTTTTTAATTAACATATTAAAGAAAGAATGCAAGGGCTTGTGCTCACGCTGGGGGCAGGGTCGGGGGACAAGCACACACGGGGCTCTACCAGGCCTGTGCGTACACAGGTGACAGGAAGGACTAAGGTTATTACTAAGCTAACACGGCCCAATGATGCTAAATGACTTCATAGAGGTTAAGTGTGTGTGGATGTAAAAGTATAACGCAAATTTCGGGCCAGGATTTCATCGTGAGGCTAATTTACGAGACAATCACTGGACACCTTCTATACGCAGAAACAGGCTGTCCCCAACGGGCTCACACTAATCAAATGTAACATTAGGGCTTAACAAGTCCTTAGAGGATAGGAATCTAATCACTCGTTTTCTGAGAACAGCAAAGCCCAGAGAGGGGAAGTTACCAGCCGATGGCCACACAGCTCTCCAGGCAGATCCAGCACGAGGGCCCCAGGCTGTTCTACCTAACCACAACCAGCCTCCCAGATTTACAGAAACCAGTGGGGCAGGGGGCAGGTATTTGGGTTGATGACAACGCCAGCACTGGTGTCAGGAGAGGGAATGTCACTTTGAATACAGCTGTCCCAGGTCTGAGGTGGCCAATGGCATCCAGCAAGGTGTTCCTCATCAAGGTACCCAGCTCGCTTGGGCTCTGACTCCCTCTCCTAACCATGGGGAAACTAGAGGACAGCATGGGATTTACCAAGTTACACAACAAAAATATCAACAACGTCCACAGGAAACCCCTAGAGTGTTCAGGCTCTGCCTTGATGTTGAGCGGCTCAGTCCTGGGGGCTGGGGGCAGGGAGGGAGTACCCCCAGGGATTGAGGACGGTGGGGAGATGGGGTGAGAGGGTATGTGGATGAAGGTATACACGGTCTGCTGTGACCTGCAGGCAAAATTTGTCGGTCTTGTCACCACTGAAAAGAGCTGCTAGAGCGTTAAGATACAATAAAGATGGCAACATAAATAATTGGGGAACAGAAAAATGATGTTATGAAAATCAGATTATATGGAAAAAATAAAACTTATCTATTGAACTCTACATTCAAAGACAGATGCAAGACAGTTTAAGGAAAAATGAGAAGGTAAAACTAAAAACGTAATAGAAGAAAATATGGAAGAATACCTTCGTGTCCTAGAGGTGGAGAACTGCTTCAACAAAAGCCTAGAGTGGCCCACAAAGGTTTACGAATGTAATCACACCAAGATTAGGAAGTTACTTCTGAGCACGTGATGGACAGAATTAACAGGCAACAACAGAGTAGGAAAAAAATATTTGAAGTGCCTGAAACTGACAAAAGACTAGTATTTAGACTATAAAAGGAATTCATATAAGGAGGAGACAATTACCCTAACAAAAATGTGGGCAAAGAATTTAAATGAGGAATTTAAAGGAGAAACACAGAGGGTTTACAAGTATATGAAGAAATACGTAAACTGGCAATCAGAAAATTTTCAAAGTAAAACAAAAATGATACATTTATGCCTGTCCTGCTGCCCAAATTTAGAAAGTTGGAAAAGCCAAATACTGAAGGCAGTGGTGAGAAGGACACCCCATGGCCCTGCAGGGGGAGAGGTGGACACCGCAGCTGCCATCGTGGAGGGCAGATTAAGTGATGTACACCCTGCAACCACGCATTCTACGCCTGAGAATAGAAACCAAAAGAATTCTCACACGGGTCTCTAAGAGAGACCCTGGAAAGATACTTATCTCAGCACTTATATTGGAAGTAGTCTAACGTCCACACTGGAGTAGTAGACACATGTCATTTGATAGATGTGCCCCACTGAGAGTTAGGAG
Source organism: Aethalodelphis obliquidens (assembly GCF_003676395.1). Lineage (NCBI taxonomy): Eukaryota > Metazoa > Chordata > Mammalia > Artiodactyla > Delphinidae > Aethalodelphis > Aethalodelphis obliquidens. The sequence goes on along the minus strand of NW_020838026.1, from coordinate 1,002,503 downwards.
TAGTTAGGAGTTAGACCATCACACAGAAATATTGAGTTTTAAGACAGTGAAGAAAAAAAGAAAACAGTACAGAATATGTAACACAATACCATTTATGTTAAGTAAACTATATATACATAAGAGTCTAAAAGGATACACATTAAATCCACTTAAATGGTTCTTTATGAGGGGAATGGCATTTGGAAAATGGAGATAACAGGAAATAATTACATAAATAAAACAAGAAAGGGGACTTAATACATGGTCCAATGATGGTAATGTCCCATGAATGAAAGACCAGATCTTCTCCACCTAAGATTCTAAATTAAAAAAAAAAAGAGAGAGAGAGAGAGAAAGAGAAACCAACCAGCAGTTGAAAATTGAGTTGACAACTCAGAGAATCAAAGTGAAGAGGAAGATTGGCAAATGCACACCTAGAAGTGATGCCCAAATCCATGTTCAAGCAGTAGATATGTTGCCAAGGAATGAACCCAAGAAAAGTAAGCAAGAGGGGATGACGACACAGAAGAGGTGGTGAAAACCACAGGAAAAGACGATTGGGAACTTTCCCAACCCATTTAAGAAAGCTACAACCTTCATACTAAAACCAGCTACAGAAAATAATAAATTTAGATGAATTTTACTAAATAATGTGATATAAAACAATAATAAAATAAAATCCAGCAGCATATTTGAAATTGCACCGCATCCAAGTAGATATTCTGTAGATTTCAACTACAGAATATCTATCAACAATAAGTCATTACATTAAAATATAGAGGGAAGGTGCTTCCCTGGTGGCGCAGTGGTTGAGAGTCCACCTGCCGATGTAGAGGACACGGGTTCGTGCCCCGGTCCGGGAAGATCCCACATGCCGCGGAGCGGCTGGGCCCGTGAGCCATGGCCGCTGAGCCTTGCGCGTCCGGAGCCTGTGCTCCGCAAAGGGAGAGGCCACAGCGGTGAGAGGCCCGCGTACCGCAAAAAAAAAAAAAAAAAAAAAATATATATATATATATATATAGAGAGAGAGAGAGAGAGAGAGAGAGAGGGAGAGAGGGGGAGAGAGAGAGAGAGAGAAATCATGTAATAATATTGTTAGATGCCAAATGAGCTTTTGTTAAAATTAACAATCATTCATAATGAAAAAAAAGAATGTTTTAGACAAAATACAAAAAAAGGAAACATTTTAAAGCTCACAAAGTTTTATAGCAAAACTAGTAGCAAAGTTCATGTTAAATTTTGAAACACAGAAGGCAATTCTATAAAATTATGAACAAGAAAAGAGTATCCATCTAGAGATTTTAAATAAACACTGGGGGGAGATATGTTATCTAAAAACAATATGTTTTCCTAGAAATGCAAACAAATTTTTAAAAAATTATCAAAGCTAAGAGTTTAAAAAGTGGCTAGATATAAGAGAAACATACAAACATCAATAGCTTTCCTTTACACCAGCAATAAGTGGTTATAAAGTACAATTATAAGGAAAACCCATTCGAAACACCAAAAATTATAGCATGCGTAGGAATTAATAATAAATACACATGAACTATGTGAATAAGACTATAAAAAATTATAAAAGGACACAAAAACAGCCCTGACAGGGAATTCGCCATGTTACTGCTCTGATCAAAGCCTCCTCCTACACTGATGACCTGGATTCTCCCCTTCCCATTCCTGAAGACTTTGCTGGTCAGTGGTCATCGTCAAATTACTCTCTGTACTGGGTCAGTCCTCCCACCCTAAAAACATACTCTAGGATCACCCATGTTTTTAAGAGGAAACACAGAGTTTTCTAACCAGAGGGGAAAGGTTGGGGTGGGGGGAAGGGATAAATTGGGAGTTTGGGATTGACATGTACATACTATATAAAACAGATAATCAGCAAGGACCTACTGTACAGCACAGGGAACTCTGCTCAATATTCTGTAATAACCTAAGAAGGTTATTATATATTATATAATATATATTATAATATATTTATATATTATATACATGTATATGTATAACTGAATCGCTTTGCTGTACACCTGAAACACAACGTTGTAAATCAACTATAATCCAATATGAAATTAAAAAAATGTTTAAATAGTGAAAGCAAAATAAGACCTCCATTGCCATACCAAACCTTGCAGAGAAACATCTCCGAAGAGTTACCTATAGTTAGTTAATACAGTCAGCCCTCATTGCTCACGGATTCCAGGTAGGCAAATCCGCCTATCTGCTAAAACTTATCTGTAACCCAAAACCAATACTCACGGCATGTTTGCCGCCATTCTTGGACGTGAGCCGAGCGGCACAAAATGTGATTCGCCCTGACACACGTGCCCTTGTTTCAGCAAATCACACTCTGAACGACTGCCCTTTTCTTAGTCTATTCAGTGCCACAGTTTCCCCATTTTTGTGCTTTTTGTTGGTGATTTCACTGTTTAAAACAGCCCCCAAGGGTAGTACTGAAGCGCCTTGCAGTGCCCCTAACAGCAAGAAAGCTGAGATGTGCCTTATGGAGGAAATGTGTGTAGATAAGCTCCGTCCAGGTATAAATTACAGTGCTTTGGGCCACAAGCTCAATGGTGATGAAGCAACAGAATATATTAAACAAGGTGTCTTTAAACAGAAATGCACATAAGTTTGTGTATCGATCAGCTGATGAAAGGCTGTACCCAGAGGCTCACAGGAACATGACCCTTCTTCCCGTGGGAGCAGTGGTTCCACAATCACTAATATAGTGTCTGAAGTGATTCTGCAGAATGAAACAAATGCAATAACGAACACCGACTGTATTTCAATTTCTCCAAGCCCCATTCTTTCAACGACAGTCAAGCTTTGAAATTACCATTCCATTTTAATTAGTCTGGTTAAGTTTACCGATTACCAGTTCCTGAGGTCTGAAGCACCTGTTCTCTGCCCTCCAAACTTGACCATCAACAGCATTCCGTACAATAACCACCTCTTCTTGAAACACTTCTTTATCTTGCTCAGAAATGCACCATCGGGTCTGTCTTCCTCTCTCAACCCCTGCTGCCTCACACCGATGTTTCTCACATAACTATCGCTGGCAGAACTCTCCCAGAACTCAGGATTCACAACTCCAACCTCCTTCCTGACCTCTCCACTGGGATGATAGTCTAGAGTAAAAACACAGTCCACAAGGACTCGGGAGGGACCCATGTGCTCTGCCCTCTGTAACCTTCCCATTCAATTAGTTTCTCAAGCCTGAGCTCTTTGCAGCCACTCCATTCTTGGTTCTCCCTCCACACAACCAGTGCATCGGAAAGCTCTCCAGCACTACTTCCAAAACATATGCAAAACCCACGAGCATCCCTCAGCTCCACTGTTAACGCCGTGATCCAGGGCCCCGTCATCTTTCATCCTGATTACAGCAACAATTTTCTAAATAGTCTCCTTTCTTTCCTCTCCCAGCACACACACAATCTATGCCTGTCACAGAAATGAGAATGGGCTGCTAACTTGTGAATCAAATCATTCCCCTTTACACAAATCCCTTCAAAGGCTTTCTATTGTGTTTAGAATAATATCCAAACCTTTCACCGCAGCCTGGAAGACCCTACCCGAGAGGATCTTTGTCTCCATCTCTGATCGCTGGGAAGACACCTCACACTGCACCGTGTTCCCCAGTGGCCTCTTTTAATCTCTCAAAGCTGACAAGGTGGTTCCCATCTTAGGGTCTTTGGCTGTCCTGTCTGGAATGCTCTTCTCAGACTTTACCTCCGTTGTCTCCCTGTGATCAGGCCTCAGCTAAAATGTCACTCCTCAGAGACGATGCCCTGAGTATACAATCCAAAGTGGACCCCCCCTTAGCTGTGTTCCATTTTATAAACCTTCATAGTATTTACGTCATTTTCCTTTTGTTCACCTGCTCATTACCAATCTTCCCGACCTCATCCCCCAGAATATATGTTTCTGTAAGAGCAGGAAATGTGGCAATCTTGTCTATCACAGAGCCAACGATGGTCTCTGGCACGTAACAGACTCTACTGATTGAATGGATGTGTGGTCTCAATATTGTAGAGATGCTAACTGTGTGTGTGTATACATTTAAAGTAATCGCAATCAAAGTCCCAGTGAGGTTGGTGCTTGACTAGTCAATAAGACATTATTTTAAAGGAACATTTATTAAACTAACCAAGCCATGGTAATTATAAGTAGTATGGTTCAGTCACAGGGATAGACAAGTAGATCAATGGTGTCAAAGTGACAGTCTAGAAAGAAACTCATGTATGTGGGAACCTAAGCAGACGGCAAAGCGGTACGCCACATTCGTGGGGATTTAGGTACCTCACATTGTGCGTGTTGGTATCTGGAAATGAGCCATGGATGAGTTTTTATACCCTGGAATTAGCAAATGCTACAAAGCAGGGATTATTTTCAAGGCATTTTTTAGACCAGTTTTACATTTATGGCAAAATTGAAAGGATACAGAGATTTCCCCAAAACCCCTGCCCCACACATGCAGAGCCTCCCCCAATATCAATATCCCTCACTCCCAGAGTGGGACGTTTGTCACAACTGAACCCGCATGGACTTATCATAATCACCCCAGGTCCACAGTTTACATTAGGGTTCACCCGTTCGTTGTAGACTGTGTGGGTCTGGACGAATGCGTAATGACACGTATCCATCGTCACGTCATACAGAGTATCTTCACTGCCCGAAAAACCCTCCGTGCTCACTCTGTTCATCCCCCACCCACCCGCTGATCTTTTCATTGTCTCCAGTTTTGCCTTTTCCAGAATGTCACTGACTTGGCATCATACAGTATTTGGCCTTTTCAGATTGGCTTCTTTCACTCAGTGATATGCATTCATGTTTTCTCCATGTCTTTTCATGGCTCAATAGCTCATTTCTTTTTAGTGCTGAATAACATTCCATTGTCTGGATCGACCAGTTTGTTTATTCATTCACGTACTGAGGGATATCTTGGTTGCCTCCAAGTTTTAGAGATTTTATATAAGAGTTTGTTTTTTTCTCCTTCAGAAAGCTGGTTGTTACAGCACACCCCCGCGCCAGGAACCCATACAAGGCAAAGTTCCAAGCGGAACTAAATAAAATAAAGATAAAACGGTATGACGTTGTGACTCCCAGCAGGCACCCACCACTGATTTCCAACCAGGCCCACAAGCAAATGACGAGAAAACTCCAAAAGGACCTGCTTTTTTATAGGTCAGTATTTTACTCATGTTGTGAGTCTGTTCATATCCCAATAAACTTGAATATTTTATATTCCTACAATTTCATCTCTGCATCTCACATTCTCTAATAGATTTAGAAAGCAATTGGGGAAATAAGATGGGGGATAGGATGGTGGATCAGTGCAGTAAAATGAGGCTCCAGAGGCACCGCAGACGCCAATAGGAGGGAAATCCCCGGAAGGGACGGAGGTGCTGTCCCCACCTGAAAGCCGGGTCAGCCCACGTCACTTCCCTGCCGAAAAAGTCCCAGTAGCCTCGCATCTAATTGTTTCCCATCTCGATCAGAATAAAACCCAGCATCTGTGCAGTCCTGCTTCTTTCTGGTCATGGAGGGCACCCTGCTATATTCCAGACAGGTGCCCACATGCAGCAGACAGGCTGCTTCCCAGAGACATTTATGGCTTCTTGCCTACTCCCCTTTAGATCTTTGTTAAGATACGAAGTGGAGAAGGAAGGGAGCAGCGAAGGTGCAGGAGGCAGCCTGGACGCTAGGCTGGCCCACGGGCAGCTGGCCACCTGGGTGGAGCCGCTGGTGTCGGCCCGTCCTGGTCCCGGGACCACCTAGCCCTCAGCATCACTCAACCTCCTTCCCTCATGTTTGGAAGGCGCCACTGCACAAGGTGAGGGGAGAAAAATAGCTCACGTGATCCACTGCACAAGGTGAGGGGAGAAAAACAGCTCATGTGATCGGAATCACTGCCATGGGCTGGGAAAATATCTACTACCTGGTTACAGCTTAGTTCCTGATCATAAACAAGATTCCACTATCATGTGTATAAATCCCTGCCCAGGAATCCCTACTTTCTATTTCCTTAAGGACATGAAGGAAGACTGGGATAGACAGAACACAGACAAGTGCCCATAAGGCAGGCGAGGAACCCAGAAGACACCCAGAGACAGAAGGCGGCCCAGCACTGAGTGCTTTGAAATATTCCTTCTAGAGATAGAACCTCTCTCTGGCTACAAACGGATGATATAGCTTAAAAAGGGGGAAACACTGAGGGTCTACAATGCGATTAGCAGAACAGATATGCCAGAAAGAAAATGGGGCCAGAGGAGTAAAAGGATCGGGAAAACGCAGAAGTAGCAGAATGACCATCTCGCTCGCACCTTCCATCCCGGGATCCCACAGGGAGCTTCACGGGTTGATTAAAACTCCTAACAGCCTGGGAGCAGGCCAGGAGCTCAGGTAACTACAGCAGAAACAATGCACTAGGACCACACAGGATGGCATCATATATTCAATTCCGATACTCGGGAAACCAGGTCATTCCTGGATACCCTGGTTTTTACATCAGGTGGGTCTCATGAGGCCTGTCCTGCTGTAAGGGGAAACCCAGCCAGGCCACTCAGTGGGCACAAGGGAGGAGATGGGGACCTCACAGCAGCTGCAGGGCTGGATTCAGCCTGGGCTCCACCCCGAGCGAGCGCCGCCGCTGGTGGACTCCTCCCCCCGGGGCCGGCTGCAACCCTCCCAGAGAGGCTGCTTTTCACAGACGTGTCCAGTGCTGAAGGCCTGCTTTTTTTTTTTTTTAACATCTTTATTGGAGTATAATGGCTTTACAAATGGTGTGT